>NC_141137.1:139316312-139469437 GCF_053477565.2 Lygodium microphyllum | reverse complement strand
CTGCGTATCAGTGGTAGCCAATGCATGTCTTTTCCTCTTCAGGACCTCCTGAAACTGATCCTGAAACTCTTTTTTTGAGATGCCCAAAATCTCGGAAATAGTGAAAGTCACCTCACTGCCAAGTATCTTATCATTAAAGATTTTCTTCATATCTGTAGATGTCTCAATGTCGGACATCAATCTGAATCCTGGCTGCTTTCTCTCTCTAGGCTCTTGCCTCTTTTCCCTCTTTTGAGCATCCTCCATTTGTCGATCTGGCCCTGATCGTGAAGACGGTCCTGCAGTAGGTGGAGTAACAAACTCACCTCCTCTAGTCTTCTTAGCTGTACTTGGGTTGTCTTCATCCCTCTTACGCTTCTCCTCAACAAATACATCTCCACCATGAGATTTAGCCAAATAAGCATAAATAGAATACCTGTCAACAGGCGAGTCCCAACCTGTCTCTGATCTGATGCTAGAGCCTGCGCTAGTCAAAACAATTTGCTGAATTTTCCCCTTGTTTGCAGTCTCCATAGCATAAGTCCATAGTGTGGACTGAGTCTCCGATCCCTTCTCAATCTGTACTCCATATGCAGAAGCATCACCTCTAGCCGTCACATAAGAAGTACGCGCAGCCATGTCCTCCACTAACTTCTTCATTCCACCTTTAGCAAAGTTGGTAGCAAGTGGAGCTCCTGTCTCAGTCAACCAAATCTTACCATCTTGCCCCCAATATACCAAATTCTGCCTCCTTGCATCCTGGAAAGAGTCACAATCCCTGCAATGCTGATGCTCCGTACTATCACACCAAATACATCTCCGATCTCTTCTAGGTGCACTAGGAGCACTCCTAGGTGCAATAGGAGCACTAGAGGAAGTAGCAGGCGCAGTTGAAGCAAACTGCTCCTTCAACTTACCCACCAACTCCGCTTTGACTGACTGAAGTGTCAAATCTGTGATACCTTTGATTATGTCATCAAGAGAAGTAGGCACCAATGGAGCGGATGGTTTTGGAGCAGAAGGTGTAGGCATCAGTCGTGGAACAGGAGGAATAGGTGGAGTAGAAACAGTAGGCACTGGCATAGGCCAAGAAACTGGCTGAGGAGGAGAAGAAATAACAGGGATAGAAGTAGGCATAGGAGCAGATGATGGTGTAGGTGTCATGGAACCATTCTGTAGGCGAGTCTTCCATATCCTCCTCTTGGTCAAAGTCGAGACTGCATCCTGAGCATCCTGCCAATCAGTTTTAAGACCCATAGGCTTTGTGCGATCTTCAAGAAGCTCACCCAATTCTTCTTGAAGAGCAGGATCTGCAGCTTGCAAGAAAAGCTCAACTTTTTCAACATCCAATGCTCTTTGTTCAATGGCATCAAGCTGACTATACCTTTCCTCAAATTCTCGAATCAACTCCGAAGCAGCAAGACCTTTGTTTGGCATGTAGACCCACTCTCGGAATGACCGTCGAGTAGCCATACCAAAGTCCTCCAGGAAATATTCTTCTTTAAGAGCCTTCTTAAAATCTTGCCAATGTGTATTTTGAATAAACAAATCAGTCACTTTTGTTCTCAAAGCAGGTGTGACAAGACGAAGGAAGTACTTACTCATAAGTCCAGCAGGAACTCCAAAAAACCCCATCTTGATCTCATATGTCTTCAAATATGCTGAAACATTACACCCGTCAAATATCTTCTTCTCACTCTCAATTGCTTCAATAGCCTTAGTCGCGCTGTTTGCATTCTCCTGCTCCGAATAGAGTTGCCTTTGTTGAGACAACTGCTGTTGGTGCAATTGTTGTTGCTGCTGCATATACATTTGTGTTTGCTGATTTTGGAGCTGCATATACATGGACATATTCTGCAAAATCTGTTTTAGATTCTCCGTTGAAGTACTTGACGCAGCAGTCATAGATGGAGCTGAAGTAGACGCAGCTGGAGTTGAAGAAGAAGCTGAAATAGAGGCTGAAGTGTCTCCCATCCTGAAATTTCTGCGACGCTTTCATGTCGGGTTCACCAAAGATGTCGAAGGGATTTGAAAGCAATGTCGCAACTTCAGAAGTCCTTGATAAATTTCAGGATAAAAGATTAATCAATTATGACATTTACAACCTTGTAGATAAGTTCAGATAAATGTATTATCCATGTGTAGCATTTGTTTGTTCCATTACATTCAGATACATTCAGATCCTTTTAAGAATCATATTTTAACGTGACTGAAATCAGTAGTCTCTGTTTATACAAGAACTGAAGTCTCAAAGTACTATTTTTGATATTAATTCTTCAATGGCACTCTTGATGAGCTTCAAGAAAAGATACAGAGAACACTTGGTCACTTGGAAGAAAGTCTGGACTGTTTCTGAGCAATATTCATCAATCAAAATCTCTCATTTTCTCTTCAGATTGTCGACGGCTCCAGTTCAGAAAAACTCTCCCTAATGAAGCTCGAAGCATGCCTAGCAGCTTCTGTGGCTATTGAATTTTCTTCAATATGAATCCTGAAAGGTCTTTGCTCCAAAGCACCCTTCCAGTCCAGACGATTATCCTCCTCTTCTTCACACTCCGTAAAGCTCACTGTTCATCGAAGTTGCCCAGAGAACCAGTCCCCTGTTACTTAGATTATGTGTGATGACATGTAAGAAACGTGTCTTACTGGCCCATCCAAATGTGAAGCAGTCCAAAAGTCTGAGAGCCGTTTGTATTACGGCCGACATATGCCTTTGATTAAAAACCCCTCGTTCTGAGTGACTGTGGATGAAGTTCTCATCAGGGAATTTTCCTCCATATATGCTTTTCCCTTCGTAGGATTTGTTTATCCAAGCCTTCCATTCAACTCAACAACAATCTTCCCAGCCCTGTGGTCATCTACCAGCTCAAACTCCCCAATGTATCCAAACTTCTGCATGACCGTGAGAAACTTGATGATCACTTTCGAGGAGGGCTTAATGAGAACCTGCCTCTTCCCACGTTTCTCTGCATTGTACATGTTCTTCAGGCCGTCCATGCTTCCAACTCAGCAACTCCAACATCGTATCGTGGACTGATGACTCCACACTTGTTCAGCCTTCCAACCTTTGACAAGCTATGGCGCCATTAAAGCGTGAGAAGGACGCTCATTCCACAGGCAGAGTATAGAGAGAGCTTTAAAGTGTTTGGCGCAATCATCCACAGTGAGAATTGTGGTCTGTGAACTGTTCCGGAATTCAGCTCTCGATTAGGCTTCCAATTTCAGCATATGGCGGTCCCCTGGCAATGCAATCCGTCATCGATTTAATAAGTCTTTTCGTTGTGCTGAACTTGAGACCTGCAATAAAAAGGTTATTCCCTGGCTTTCCAAGACCAGTACTTGGAGGAGATCGTGCCCGTATGCTTGGAGAATGTCTGCGCGTAGATCAATAACTGGAGAGAGGGCTTCATCGTCTTTACAAATTCATAAGCAATGCTTCATCTTCCGACTCGTCAACTTTGGCTTCCCATCCTCTGACTCTCCCGATGTCACAGCTCTTCTTACTTGTCTTCAATTTTGTCTTATTTGTCATAGCCTCTTCCAATACTCCTCCACAGAGCATAATCATTGATGCATCTACGATCAGATGACGATGCCTATCTTCCTCTCTGTCGCATTAGCAGTCGGACTCCTTTGCTGCGTCTTCCCACCCGATACTCTGTCTGCCCTTCTCGTAGCTCTCCCTTCAATCCTTTTTCCTGCGATGCTTTTCCTTCCGCCCTCATTCGATTGAGGAGCCTCTCTTCCCCCCAAAATACCTCCTTCTCAAAATAGCTCCAAAAGCTTCTCCTTTTTCCCCTCAAAGCACGGCTCTCCTTTTCCCTCCTTCTTTAGCCTTTCAAAAATCCCCTCTTTAGCCTTCGTAGCTCACATATCATTATTGTTGGTTCAAATTCAAATTATCTATTCTAGAGCTTGTAGAAGTTTTAGCTTATACAAAAGCTCTTGGCTATACTGCATATCTCTAACAATTGTAGTTTGAAAATCACCTATTTTTCACATTCAAGGATCAGCATTAAACCACAACTCATCAGTTCTTCACCTTCAATGGTCCGCATCTCATCTGTTCTTCAAATTCAATGATAAGCCTTAGCTTCTTCCTTCTCCTCCGATGCGTGTGTAGTCACATATGCATGCACCTGTGTGTGCTCATGGCCATGGCCACTGTGCGCCCATGGATGCCACAAACCCAGAAGGACAGGGCCATCCTCTTTCCCTCTGTAGAAAACCCAAAACCACATGATGAAGCAGCCTCAGTCATTAAGCTTAAACCGTGAATCCGTCCAACAGTCAATGTCTCCTCTTTTTACTGAGTCTACGAGCAATAGTGCTGATGGATTTTGGCAAACAATGATTCCAAACCTTTTTGCAGCAACATGTATCAACATAGGCTGAAAGCATCTCATCATGTTCACTCATGCGCAGAAAATAAATGTAAACACAACAACTGAGTATATACAAAGTATCAAATCACACATACAATTTTTGGGTGGTTTTCACACCTCGAATGCGCAGCAATACGACAACGCGTTTGCAACCGCGTCTATATTCGCATTGATCTTGGTTTTTTACAACCCGGATTACTACCACAAAATTTGGCCAAAACCCCTATCAAGAGCTTACCATATCACTCTGGGTTTACTCTTCAAGTACTAGGTATGCTACATTGCTTCTCGATTATGATAACTCTAGCAAATGGGGGGAACAAGTTCTTAGGAGGCATGTCAATGTAAAGGGTAAAAGGGATGGTTATCTTAGTGAAGATGAAAATGGAGTACACCTAAGAGTTGAGTGAGTGCATAGATTTTTCAAAGGACTAGCCTCCAACTACACATGGGCTCAGCCTGCATCACTAAGATTTGGAATCTATCACCATCATTAGAGGACACCTCACCCTAGCACACAAGTCAATATCCACATCATGGTGTCATTTGGATCTTACACAAAAGCTTACAAGCATGGACCCCTTCTGTCACATGCTTATATTATTTATATATATATGGGGGACTAAAGTCAAAGTAGTTTTTTGAAGTCGTTTTATAATCTCAATAACTCCCAAGAAAAAGCGAATTTCAAGAAAATTCCCGTGTTGCCCGATCGGTTTCGACCTGGTCTACAAAGTTGCAGAAGAAACTTTTTCAGATTCTTCACGGATTTGAAGTTACGAAGGCGTAGACTCCTGGCTACATGCAATTTGCTTCTCTCTTTCACCACACCAACTTTCCATTCTATCCTTCTTGTAAATATATTATAATAATGTGTTTTGGGCACCCACCTCTTGTATCTAGCTCCATTTATCTATTTTGTCTACCACCACCCTTGGCTTCTTGCATGATGACCAAGGTGGAGACTTGTCCCATCCACTATTCTCTATATTTTCAAAGATGCCATACATCATCTAGGATTATGTTAATCAAGAAGATTAGCTTAATGTAATTCCTCATAGAGGCTATATAAAGAGCCCATGGAGAATGGACGGGGAAGGATAATGACAAGCACATGAGAGTGCTCTAGAATACCCTCATGCTAGTCCATCTCTTTGAGGTAAGCTATGAGTGAGTTCTTTTATTATGTAGCATAATGGCAAGCTTCCTCTACCTCTTCTCCTATTATCTCCCTCTCTTCTCATCTTCTCATTCCATGTAGCATAATGGCAAGCTTCCTCTACCTCTTCTCCTCTTGTCTCCCTCTCCTCTCATCTCTCTCTCTCATATTCTAATATGGTGTCTAGTACATATATTCTCTCTTGTAAATTTGTGTCTTGGTTCTCTTGATTCTCTTTGAGAAAAGGGATGTTCTAGCCCATCCTTCCTTTGGCTAGGTGGTGCCCCTTCTTTAGTTCTCTTAGTGAGGATTGGAGTTTAGATGGGTGAGAGACAACCCATTCATCGTTTCAGCCCTCATTTTTGGTGCCCCCGCTGAGGACATTCTCAACCACAATTCTCTACCTCCTTATATGGGATGATATAACACATAGTGGTACATCCTCTACAACCAGTGCTCCAAGTGGCTCTTCTCGAATGCCTTTACCAACTCTTTTTGAAGCTGGTCGAAGTCCACGACTCCCACAATGGTCTCCTAAGGAAGCCCAAGAAAGAAAGTATGCCTATCGGATGATGGCACGTATGCATGTAAAATGTGTTCACTTTAGAAATTCCATTCTCTCACAGTGGAAAAAATCATGTTGCCATCAATTGCTAGGTTCTCATAATTGTGGTGAGTGTTTTGCAAACAAAGTGAAGGCCCTTCTGAGAGGTCCTCATCTCCAAATCATCAAATCCCTCTCTCTCTCTGGCCTAATCCACATCAAAGGAGGAAAACTAAGCATGAACGGTGTGGAGTTTTGTAGAGGTGCAAAGTATGGAGACTACCTTCAACTATTACTAGCTCAAAGATTGGGTCTGGTTGAAAAGGTGGTCATCACACCTTATAAAATATATGTCGCTGAGGATGGACACACTAAGGCAAGAATAATCACTAGTGAACAAATTCTCTGTATAGCAAAGTTGGTGGGTTCCAGAAAGAAACACTCTGGGGAAAATCCTTCATAATTCAAGAATGTGCATTCCCTCTACTCCCTTAAGTAGTCTCCACTCATGAATAATAATAATGGCCGGAATTTCTACACCTTCCACTCTGTACAAAACATCCGAGTTAATGTATGCATTAGTAGAAAGATTTTCTTCTAGCAGCGTCTTGTCATGTACTTTGGGGCTGAAAGATTAAGGGAGATTCTTGTATCACCAGAACCTATAATCTTTCCAATGCTAGACTACAATGCATCCTTCAATGTACATGTCTTTATCTTATTATAATAGTTTCTCATGAATCACCACGAGTTGTATGGACCTATCCGTCCACTTGCTATGCAAACTGTGCATATTGTAGCCAGCACAAAGCTTAGATTCTAAGGCATTATTAGAAGCATAATGGGGCCTAGACGTCTTGCTAAAATCAATGCATCTGTGAACCCATTCATCCTTCCCCTCATAAAATACAACTTAAGTCTAGACGTGTTCATCTTTGTACTCTACTAAGGCAACATGGCATTTCCAAGTTTTTTTGGGCATAAAGGGGAGAAAGCTCTAGACTTTTTGGATGACTTAGAAATGGCCTTCCTAGTCACAGGCCGGGATGATGAAGCAACCAAAGTACAGGCCTTCTCTTTAGTTCTAAAGGGTGATGCTCGAGTGTGGTATCAAGCTCTCCGGGAGGCTGCAAGGGGTAAGTGGGAGGATCTCAAGACCGCATTCATGCACAAGTACCAAGGTATAGAGCCACCTGAAGATATGTGGAGACAGCTCTTAGATCTTCGCCAAACCGTACCAGGGGAGTACCAAGCCTATGAAGGCATGTTTATAAAATTGTGGGATAAATAGACAACCTCCTTAGCCGAGGGAGAAAGAGTACATGATTGCCTTAAGAAAGATTGTTTTCTAGCCGCGGACTTCATCCTCTACTAAGGGGAGAAGGTCAAAGGAAAGTTTCTTACATCCTATGAAAAATCAATCACTTATGCTAGGGAGAAAGATACAAAATTGAGGTATCAAGCCCAGTTGAAGGGGGGAGTTGAGCCCATGTAGGTTTTGCCAACCATGCCAAGGCCTAGAGAAATAGCAGAGGCCCCACCTGAACCAGAGATACCACAGCAAGAGCTCCTACAACGCATTACTAATCAACTTGAAAGCCTTTCGCTAAATTTGATGCAAGGAGTACGGCCCCGTCCCCTCATAAATGAAGGCAATTGAGGTTCAAGGAGACAAGAAAGAGAGTATGTTTGCTATAATTGTGGGGAGACTAGCCATGGTATGTACTTTTGCTCTCATCCCAAGCGTTTTCTAGGAAATGGGTTCCAACCAAGAAGGAGGGGACAACAAGTGACACCACCTAGGGAGAGGCTTGTTCCACCAAATCCAGGGCCTCCACGGCTGGTTCAAGTTCTCCAGCATCCTCGACCACTTGGGCAGAGGTGCTACCCTTGCCTATCCAGCCGTGCCAGAGAATCATTATGTCAAGATAATTAGTTTAGATGAGAGTGATGTCAAAGGGAAGGCCAAAGTAGTAGGCCTCTAGAGTCTACTGCATGTAGGTCCACTGGTAGACATGATTGGCTATTGTGCACAAAAGGCCTCTAATTGCTGCCACTTTAGGCAGTAGTACCCGATGTAGGCCACAGTTACAGCTATAGTACACATGCAGTTTTGTGCAGCAGTACACCCGACACCTCTATCGGCCATTTGGATCTCCAGGAATGATTGTGTTTTTAAAAGAAAGTGCTCTAAGCCTAAATCCTTATTTATCTCCCTTGTTTGGTGGCAAGTGGCTGACATGAATACGATCATTTGCAAGGAAGAAGCTATGAAGAGGCTGCAGAGAGACAATACTTCAATGGGGAAGAAGGAGAGAAATCACATTATATTAGTGAAGAGCAAAGGGTTTTATACAAAAACAAGGGGGGGTGAACCACCCAGGGATCGATAATGACATCATTACAAGATACAACCGAAGGCTGTCCAACAAATTAGACTGTAGGTTGATTCAGGGCTCGAATAGAGTTAATCTTTTCCTCGATGTTGTCAACTAGGTCACCCGATCTAGATAAAATGAGGTGGGTAGCATCAAATTCATCCTTGTTGAGAGACTGCATCCTTTTCAGTTCTGCTAGAGCTGGTGGCCATTCAAAATCCTTGTCCGCATCAGTAGAGTATTTAGATGCTTTATCTTGCGATTGATTTCCTGAAAATTGATATCAGCAAATAGTATGTTCAGGCTTGGGACCTGGTAAGCACCTTTAAAAAAAACCTTGTTTCTCATTTTCCATATGATCCAAAATAATTGAACTCTTATAAAGTTCCAGATAGAAGACAGGACCCCCACAGAGTTCCCTAACAGTAGCTGCTTCCAGGAGGGAGTCCTCCCCATTGCACCTACGAGAGGGCTGAGAACAGCCTTGGATAGTGGACATAGCAGAAAGAGGTGATGGATAGTTTCCACCCCCTGCCTGCACCTAGAACATACACCTGACGACAGTCCTGCTTGATAGGATTTTTCCCTGGTGTAGATGGCTTTATGAAGAATCAGCCACAAGAGTACCAACATTTTTGGTTCTATGGCTTGGTCCCATACTTTGATGAATTTAAATTTCCATTGACGCATGTCAAGAGAAACACACCATCTCCTGTTCAACACAATATGCAGAGGGGGATTCAATGGAGGAATAATCATCTGAGGGTGACAGATCTTGAACCCCCCCACCCAGGCGAACGCTCTTAACATGACCTGCTGTCAGAGATCCAGTTTCCACTTGTGGTCTTCCAGAAATGATCTAATCCTTAAGTTGATTAAAGCTAGTTCCCAAGGTCTTAGGGCATATTGCAGGATCAGCTGGTCATTTGATTTCCAATCTGAACAAGTGGGGTCCCACAAGTCTTTCCATATGGAAAGGCCCTTTTTGTGGCACTTGAGTGCTGACCTTTGGCTTCTCGTATTGATTGCCTCTATTTGCGAAACTACCGGCCACCAGATTGAATCTTCTCTCCAGACAGCCCAGGAGTAGTTATTCTGCCAGAACACCCTGAGGTTCGGGCGGTTTCTGTTCCATGCTCCCCAAATACTTATGAGTAGGTCAGACCCTCTGGGATGAATGGGGAATGGGTTCAAAAATATAGTAATCCAAGGGAGGTTGGTCCACCCCTTGTTCCTTTCCAAGGAGAATTTGTCAAGGTTACGAAATAGCAGGATAGCCCACTCCTCATCAGGCCACTCCAGTGCCCTTACTAGCAACTTAACAGCCAATTAGTCAGCCCAAGATTTGAGGTTTTTGACCCTTAGCCCTCCCTCACCCCTTTGTCGACAGCAGATATCCCATTTTACCTTAGAAGCGGATTTTTTAAAGGGATTACCCGACCAAAGAAAATTCCTGCATATTTTCTCTATCTCAGCTAGATGTGCATCCGGTGGTCGCCAATGATGGACCTAAAAACGGGCCGGCACTGGCTCATGCACTAGCCGGACCTCGTCACTATGCACAAGACAACCCCTCGGCCTCGCGGCCAGGAGCGTCTATCAAAATCTCTGCCTTCCTAAACATTGCATTTGTAATACGTTGTAGTCCAACTGATCCTAACCCAATATTACTCCTCAGAGGGAGTCCCTTCCACATAGCCAAAAGGCTCAAATCACATACACATGGGGTTCCTCCTACGGCTGAATGCCGTCAACCCTCTGCGACTCTCCTACACCTCGGGGATTGGCCCCTCGATGCGTCGCTCAACATATAGCCATTTCGCACAAACATCGCTCAAGGTACCAAATAAGCGTATCCAGGAATGTACCATTGTCCTTACTTGATTTCCCCTTTAGGATCCCACGACTAGCCTACAGCATAGGAACCTCACGCTCTCAACGGTGGGTCAAGGGCCTACTCAAAACAATTGCTATGCGTATCCAGGAGCTGACTCTGATACTTTTAATTTCCTCTAAATGATCATGCAAAGAGGTGGATGCCTAGTGCTCAAACATTTTAAAAAAACCAGCAGCGTGCAAGTGCAAAACATCTCTTTCATGCTTTTCTTTCTAACCGCTTTGTGCTTCGCTGCAACACCTAGCACCGAAGTGATCTTCGCGCTACTAGGTTTTAATTTTTATCATTATTATTCCGTCCTAGATGCGATGCATATAAAATCAGCAAATTATCCCTCATGCTCAGCGGCATTTAACCATTTTTTCCACAACTCTACCCTTCCCCGTTTTGATAGTGCATCATTGCATTCATTTCTTTTAGGGTTTTCTTGTCATTTTATGTGGAGAAAGGAAGGAAACACGCACTAAAACATATAAACAAGGCTGAACTGAAGCATAACTTCATGCCCCAGCCTTGCTATACATCAACAAACATAAATCCTATTTTTCTATATTTTTCGTAGCCCCAAATGTATTTTTCCCCTATTTTTCATGGTTTTTTTATCATTTTCCCGCCATTTTCTTCATTTTCTTGTATTTTTTAAATTGCTGAAAATGAAAACCAGTTTGTGGGATGTGGCCCTTAGTTCATTTGCAACAAAATTGAAAGATTAGTTGATGTGTATCGACGGTTTTCCCCATTTATATGCTCAAAAAATCCCATTTTTCCCATTTTTCTATGCTTTTGCGTGTATTGTTTGAATATTTACGACCATAGAATGCGTATTTCTCTGATTTTTTTCCTTTTCCTTTTATGAACAACAAGAAAACAGCAAGAACCAAATTTATCTTCTAATCATACTCCATAGGAACACATTTTGGCAAAGCATTTTGCATAAAAACCATCATTTTCTTCATAAAATTCTTATTACCGGTTTTTTTTGGGTTGCGGGTTTTCAATTGCGCACACCGAGACTGATTTCCAGCCATGCCTTCAGCCCGAAATCAGTAAATTATCTTCATCATGGGTGTTGGAGTGATCCCCCTTCATCCGGGCCGTCATCCATCAAGCATTCTCCATCTCCTTCTTGCATACGCGAACTAGGCTTAAGAGGAGAGAGAGGGAGGAGAGAGAAAGACTGGTTTCCCCTCTTCTTCCACGGGCAGCCATTGCGTGCGTGAAGACAAGCGATTGGAGGCGAAAGAAATCAGAAGTCGGGCTGTGTCTTCATCTCTTCCTGTCTCTCTCATCGTGGATTTGGCATTTGGGGGGGGGGGGGGGGGGGGGGGGCGGCCGTTTTTTTCCTGCGCGCTGCCGTCATCGCACTACCTTGGATGGCACGAAAAAAAAAATTTGGGGGGAGCCAAAGGGCACCCCCAATGGCCCCCCTACTTCATGCCTTTTCATATTTTGCCATATTAGGTCCCGGCCGGCCGGTTTTGGGCCAACTCTCGCGTGCGAACTCCGAACTGCGTTCCGAAAATTTCTGTGGCTTCCTCTTCGCATCCCGCACTGCCTGGCATCTTCAATGACCACCACAGGCACTCGAAAAAATTACAAAAATTCACAGAGCGTCTCACGGGCGCCCGTCAAGCACTTGACGCTTAAAATCGTCCTAGATCGAGCCGCCGCCTTCGCGATCAAATATTTTTCCCAGCTTTTCCACATTTTTCCACGATTTTTAGGCACGTTTCGATGCCTAAAATTCGCAGTCAGCCAACAACTTTTAAAAAAAAGGACATAGGCAGTCAAGAAGTGATTAATAACCAGGACTCTCCTAGCCAGGGAACCTTGGAAACCCTGCCATCTTTCAAGCTTGACTTTGAATTTTTCGAAAATCCAGCTCTATCTTTGCCTCAGTGTGACCTTGAACCCAAACGGGATACCCAGGAGTCTAAAAAATTCTCCATCTTTGAGTTCTTTGCAACCGTGTTGAAGGAGCCAGTTTGGGAGAGAGTGGGAAGCCGCCCTTATCCCAGTTTTGGTGTGGTTGATATGTGACCCTGATGCCTGGCAAAAGGTTTCCATAGCATCCCAAAAGGCTTGGAGCATGCCCTCGTCATTAAGCATTAGGGCATTGGTGTCATCAGCAAACTGTGATAAACATTGATGATTGGAGCCCCTCGGGAGAGGGATGGCTTTAATTGCATTTTCCTGTATTCTGCCTTTGATCAAACAATTAAGACCGTCAGCACTGACTGCAAACAAGAGAGGGGCCAAGGGGCATCCTTGCCGAATAGACCTATTGAGCTCAAAGTGTAGTGATAGTTCTCCATTGAGAGCGACTCTGGCTCTTGCATGCCCGAATAGAGTGGCAACAAAGGAGATTAGCCCAGGTCCAAATCCCATCTTTTCCAGAGACAACAGAATAAAGGACCACTCGAGGTGGTCATATGCTTTATCAAAGTCAATTTTAATGAATACGTAGTCCATGCCCTTTTCTTCAGCATGTTCAATCCCTTCCCACAAAGCAATAACTGCCTCGAGGATCCTCCTCCCTTTAATGAAACCCTTTTGTTCTGAACTGATCCATTGCATTAACATAGGTGTGATCCTCAGAGCAACCACCTTAGCAAATATTTTATAACAAGTAGTGAACATCGTCAAAGGCCTCTAGTTGGCAAGGACATCCTTGGGCCCTATCTTGTGAAGGAGCTTAATGATGCCGGTATTAATGGAATATGGAAGACTTTGTGGTGCACAGATTCTTCCCAAATACTCAGCAGGAAGGGGGCAAGCACAACTTTGAATGTATGAAAGAACTCAGCCGGGAGTCCATCGATCCCCATGGCGATTTGTGGGGCGCAAGAGCCTCTATTGCGACATGTATTTCTGAGATAGAGAAGGGAAAATCAGCTTGGAATCTAGCCTGTCTCGACACTACTCCCTTCCTGTAATTCGAAATTTCCTCCCTGGCTAGAGAAGTAGACTGTGAGATGACTTCTTGAGGACTAAACAATCCTTCAAAGTGCAAGCGGGCAAATTCAAGATTCTCTACTTCATTCTAAATGTTGGGGTTAGAACCTTTGAAAAGAGGAGTAGCCTCTCTGGTTTGGTTTTTCCTTAGCAATTTAAACATCTGTTTGGAAGGCTTGTCTACCTTTCCTGCCCACCATTCCCTAAAGAACAGAGCAGCATGCTTGGCAGCGATGTCTTCTTCATGCTTCAGTTTAGTCCTCAGAGCAGTAATTTGAGTTTGGTTGGCTACTGACTGGGGGGCCGACTCTAGGATTATTAAATCTGCGAAGATAGTCTCCCTTCTCTTCCTCCTGATAAGAGACACCTCCTTCCTGAATTTGGAGAGAAGCCTTTGGGTAGCTTTGACTGAGGCAGCCAGGCAGCAGCAGGTTTAGCCCGAGATCCGAAATGGTTGCACCAAACTTTTTCTATAGCTCTTTGAACGACGGGGAGATGGAAGAGGGAGGGATCTGTATGAAACCATTGATTTCGTATTTTTTTAGACTTTTGGTCCAAGGTGGTGACCACTGGATAGTGATTAGACAGGCATGAGCTAAATTTGATTTTGCTTTTAACCCTGTTGAAGAGATTGGCAAGTGCCATGGAGATGTATGACCTGTCCAGTCTAGCTTTTCTTGCTAGAATGCCTCTAGAGTAGTTTTGCCACGAGAAAACTCCCACATCTCCACAATCCTATAGATCCAGATTGGATTTCAGGGTGTCCCAAGCCACTTTCTCAGGTCCGCTGAGAGAGGTCCCTTTGCCCTGGAACCTATCAGCCTCAGATTCGACCATATTAAAATCTCCCAACAATAGCACTTCATCATTGATAGTTCCCAGTTCATTCCAAATGGCAGTCCTCTGGGCTACAGACCCTGCAGCATACACTGAGATGATGGTGCATGGGATAGGGGACAAAATTCTTACAGCCACCCAGTGGTCTCCCGAGCCGATCAGAGGGGATTGAGGGGTCCACTTGGCAGGGATACCAAGGGCTATTCCCCCTGACCCCCTAGTGTGCTTAGAGAAAAACCATTTATGCGTGTTGGACTTCTCGTTAGGTCATCACCAGAAACCTTGATTTCCTGAAGAGCAATAACATCCACCGGGTATGTGTTGATCCAGTTTCTTATTTTCTTAGCTTTAAGCGGGTCTGTGATGCCCTTAACATTCCAAGAAAGAGTTTTCATCTATGGGTTTTTTTGTCTTTTTTCTGCTTCACTCCCAGCGATTTGGCTGATTTAGCTACTCCTTCGTCAGACCTTTTGTTGTCCTTTTGGACATCCATCAGGTCCGGGCCAGGAGGGAACTTTTGCTTTCCCTAAGGCTTAAAAGCTTAATCATTAAAAAACCATAAAAGCTTTTAGCAATGCGTTTATATACGCATTTCTTTCAGGAAAAGCCATTAAGCCCTGCAATAATCGCCATCACATGCGTTCTTAAAACGCCGTTTTGCTTCCTCGAAGTTGAATGAGGCTCGAACCATGCCATTATCAACTAGCGTGACATCATTGCCGTCATTATTTCATATTTTTATAGTACCCGCCAATCGGGGCGAATTTGTGCCTGCGGAATATGCTGAAAGTCGTCATCTTGCTCTGTCAACGCACTGCCCACCGTCCTGCATCGATCAATTCCGAGTCGCGACCCCCAATCAGGCCGTCATCCGTCATTATTCTGCATTTCTAAAACGCCGCCTTCATTGCGTGTCCCTTCGTGTTTTCGAACGTCGAGCAGGACGCCATCAATGACTTGAAACTTCACAATCAAAATAGCTGCCACGGTGCTACCTGCCCTCAAGAGTAGTCAACACTTCGTATGATGCTGTCGTTATCGCCTATGTTTAGAAATAATCGCCCTCCTACCTCATCAATGACAGCAGTTTCATCATAACACATTGAATAATGCTGCCATTATCTATTATTTGTCCACTTCCATCAAAAACTGCATAATCATACTTGTCCTTCATTTGAGATTACGCAAAAGCTTTGTAAATAAATTTATGACCTCTTGCATTCCGGCCACCTTGTTTTTTGAAAGCGCCGTTTCGCTTGCTCTATTACGAGCCTTATTATTTGGATATTCATACCTCATTCAAGCAATCCGTCAGCTTCATCAAGTAGCTTTCCCATCAACTTCAATATCAACTTTCACGGCCACCGCCTCCCACACCTGCTATTTCTGCACCTTTCGCTATCACACCCACCACAAAACTTTGAAATGAGTTTGTATGCTCGGGTAGACAAATTGCTCCCATGCTATCTATTGGTTTGTTTTATATTGTAAATCCGTATTTCCAATGATAGTATACTCTCTTACATCCCCTTGGAACAACACAACCTTCATCAACTTCCAAATTCAATCTTTAAGACTTCATGTGCAAGCCGCCATGATCCACTAGTCTCGTGACAAGAAGAATTTCCATGTTGTCTATCTTTGAAATCCATGACTTGTGCTTTGTGTTAATCACTTCAACAAAGTGTTGCAATGCAATGCACTGTCCTAGCAAAAATATGCTTGAAATAAAACTTCGTGCCCAATCATACATGATTCGATAAATATGCAATGTCAGATCCATGATATGCAACCAATCAATCCATGCTTCACACAAAAATATGGATGCACTACTGAAGAACTTGTGCCTAGCCTATCTATATGTGCTCGTGCGTCATGTAACAATACAAACAAAGTTTGTTGATTAGATAAATCCTTATTCTCACCTCAGCAAAAAATGTAAATCTCTGCTCCACCTACCCAAAATCTTACAGTTGCTCAAGAAAAAAGTGATGGTCCTCAAGAAGTCGAGACCAAGAAAACCCGTCTCACAACTGGTAATGATGACCTTCATGACCCTCGAACTCACCCAGCCCCTTACGTAGTCAACCAGAGGTTCTTAACTTAATGATGAATATCCCAACTCTTGTGCGTGCAAGAAATAGTATATGCTCAATGAAAGGTGCTCCTCATGTGCACGTGCAACTAGGATTTACTGCATATAGCTATAGTGGGCCTCATGCCGTGCTAGTGCTAAACGATGGTGTAAAATGTGATTCAACCCAAACCATAGCATGAAAGTATTTGAAAAATTCTGGAGATGATCCCTAAGTGCAGTGCATCAAACAAGTGCTATGTGAAGTGATCGTGAACCCATAATCCTCGTGATGAGCAATAGTCTTGACAAGAAAACAAACTCGTTCCACAATGTTCAACAACTATCACCAAACCCTAGCTCCAACCTATCTAAAAAAATACCAAACTTGACCAAGGCAATCAAGTTTTCATACTCAAAAAATCAAACAAAATAACAAAAACAAATCCTAGCTAGACAAACACAGAAAATCTAACTACAAAATGACAAAACAAATAGTCACACAAATAATTAAGCTATAAAAAATAAAACCTAACTACAATTTGACTAGGGATTTTTAGTTTTCACAAAAACATTTGACACTGACATTGCCTCTATTTGAGAAGAAGGAGGAGAGGGATGCAGAGGAGATCTTGGAGCCTTTGAGGTAGGTATATTGTATCTTCTCTCTTTTTTTGTTTATGGAGAGATACATTGAGAGAGAGAGAGAGAGAGAGAGAGAGAGAGAGAGAGAGAGAGAGAGAGAGAGAGAGAAATAGTGAGAGAGAGAGAGAGAGAGAGAGAGAGAGAGAAATAGTGAGAGAGAGAGAGAGAGAGAAGAGGAGAAAAATGGAGAGATGAAGAGAGAAAAAAACATAAAGAGAGATGTCTTGCTATTATTATCCTTTGTTATATTTCCATGGATACTTGGATCGGTTTAAATAGCCCTAATACACTTTGTATGAAGGGTATCACTCATAGAAAGGATGTGTTTATCTTGATAAACAATAGCAGTACACATAGTTTTGTGAATAAGTCAGTTGTGGAAAGGTTACCCTATTTTTTTACTAATTCATAGCAATCCATAAGAGTATAAGTAGCAAATGGTGAAGAGAAAATTAGCACTCAAATGTGCACGTAGGTTCCCATACAATTTGTTGAAAATTAAGAGGTATATGTGAGCCTAATTTCTTTGGAGATGAAATCCATAGATATTGTGCTTGGGTGTGATTGGTTGATGACTTTAGGAAAAATTACTATGAATTTCTCACAATTGTACATGGAGTTTGACATTGATGAGCAACCTTGCCATCTCTACAAGATGTCCCTAATAAATGTGATTTTCATCTTATCACCATTGAATAACTCAAGAAGGATTACAAGAGGCACTCATAAATTGTTGTTTTACACTTAAATAATGTAATGAAGGAGACCTAACTGTCCTAACTAAGGGGAAAGAGAGAGAGAAGGACTGCAAAAGAAGAGGGAGAGGAGAGAGAAAGGCAAGAAGAAGAGAGAGAAAGAGGGAAAGAGGAAGAAGAAGAGGAAGCCATGGGAGCTTGAGAAGGTGAAAAGAGAGTTTCTTGATAATTTCTCTGATGCTTCAAAATACCCTCTTACACCTTATATACCGTCAGTGTGACTGGTATATTCCCATGCCATATTCCCGTGATCCCCGTTCATTATAAACCATCCCGTCTCATGAAGTTTTTGTCCTAAAAAACAAGGGATGTAGTCATGGACTGTAAGAGTGTGCTGTAGGAAATCAGCCATAACTTTGTGTGGGCAACTCCGAATGGGACAATTGAGGTGTCATTACGGAGCCCATGAGATGTACTTTCAGCCCATGTGGTTGGGGCGGGGCTGCAATCAGGTCAGAACCAAAACTTGTACAAAATAAAGGGCTGTCCAGGAATTTCTAGTGTGCAGTCCCAGATGGTATGGTTGGAGAAAAACAGCCATAACTTCCACTAGGGAACTCCGATCAGGGCAAGTAAGGTGTTGGAACGGAGCCCTCGAGGTATACTTTCTAGGCATGTATGGAGGATGGGGCTGAGGGTAGACTAGGACCAAATCTGGTACAAAACAGGTGGCTGTCCAAATGCAGACTGCAGCCCAAAACAGGGGTCATGGTGAGGTACCAGCCAACACAGCCTCCTTGAGGTGTGGAAATTCATCCAATATAGATGCTGGGCGCCAAGAGGCTTCCTCTATTGGTAGGCCTTGCCATTTGATTAAGTATTCATGTATGGAACGGGTGCGGTGTTGCTTTTCACGTTGCCCAATGACCGCTTCCGGAATGTACTGAATAAGGACCTCCTCATCTATGGGTGGGAGCTCCTCTACATGATCTTTGGGAGTGCCAATGAAAGGTTTCAATTGGCTCACGTGAAAGATGTCATGGATCTTAGTGGTGGAAGGGAGTTGGAGGCGGTAAACCAAATCCCCGACCTTCTTAATGATCTTGTAGGGCCCATAGTAACGGTGTGTCAATTTGTTGCAAGAGCCGTCCTTTAGTGTGGCATAACGGGATTTGGGGACCTTGAGGAGTACCATTTCACCCTCTTGAAAGTTAAGGGGTCTTCTTTTTGCATCAGCATGGAGTTTCATGTGCTCTTGAGCCCTTTTGAGGTTTACCTTGCATTGTTGAAGTAGAGCTTGCATGCGGTCCAGCTCTTCTTTCCCCAAGGGGTTGAGCTTTTCATTGAAGATCACGGTAGGAAGGGGCACCCGATAACCATACAATGCTTCAAAGGGAGAGACTCCAATGCTTGAATGGGTGGAGTTGTTGTAAGAAAATTTAGCCAAGTGCAGCCGTACATCCCAAGAATTCTGCACATCATGACAAAAATGTCGCAAATAAGTTTCAAGCCACTTATTGACTCTTTTGGTCTGCCCATCCGTTTGGGGATGATAGGCTGTAGACGGAGCCAATTTGGTCCCCATGGAGCTGAAAATGGTCTGCCAAAATGGACTCATAAATTTGGTGTCCCGGTCATGTACTATGACTTGGGGCAAGCCATGCAACCTAAAAACATGCTCCATAAACTGAGTGGCAACTTGGGATGCTGTAAACTGTGATTTTGTAGGGATGAAATGGGCTGCTTTAGTGAGTCGGTCAACTACCACGTAAATGCTATCCCAACCCTTCTTGGTTGTAGGTAAACTAGTGAATAAATCCATGGTAATGTGGGTCCATTTTCCTTTGGGAATAGGTAAAGGCTGCAATAAACCACCCAGTTTAAGAGAGCTATCTTTATTTTGTTGGCAAGGCACACATCTAGACAC
Organism: Lygodium microphyllum; assembly: GCF_053477565.2. NCBI lineage: Eukaryota > Viridiplantae > Streptophyta > Polypodiopsida > Schizaeales > Lygodiaceae > Lygodium > Lygodium microphyllum. The sequence goes on along the minus strand of NC_141137.1, from coordinate 139,449,962 downwards.
AAAGTCTTTTACATCCCGCCATAGGCCTTTCCAATGGAAGCTTTTTGAAACTCGATCATATGTTTTGAAGACCCCTAAGTGGCCAGCAATCGGGAAAGAATGCATCTCTTCAAGGATCCTTTGGGTGAAGGGAGAGGCATGGGGAATCACAGTACGGCCATGGATCCAAATGAGGCCATTATGGAGCTGATATTGGGAATTCTCATCCAAGACACCTTGCTGTAATTTTTGGAAAAGAGAGCTGAATTCAGCATCAAGCAAGTATGCCTCTTGGAGCTCTTCAATCCAATCATGGTGGATTTCAGTGATAGATGAGACTTTACATGCCCACATGCGAGAGAGTGCATCGGCCACTACATTGTCCTTTCCACGGGTGTGGGTAATCTCAAAGTCATAGTTCTGTAGTGTCGCCACCCATCTACATTGTTTGGGAGTGAGGTTGGGCTGAGTCAAGAAATATTTGAGCACACGGTGGTCACTTTTTACCTTAAATCTGTTGCCATACAAGTAGTGATGCCACTTTTTGATAGCATGAATGACTGCCAACATCTCGTGATCATAAACATGCAACTCTCTCTCTTTATCATCCAATTTTTGGCTCTCAAATGCTATTACCCCATGTTCCTGCAGCAAAACTGCACCAATACCCCGTCCACTAGCATCACACTGAATGGTAAAATCCTTTGAAAAATCGGGGCATACGAGGATGGGGACTGAGGTGAGCAAATCTTTCAGCTGCTGAAAACTGCGGGCAGCCAATTCATCCCATAGGAAAGCCTCTTTTTTTAGCTGGTCTGTTAATGGGACTGCAATGGTGGCATAATGGCAAATAAATCTCCTATAGAAGGAGGAAAGACCAAGAAAACCGCACAAGGAGGTAGAGGTAGTGGGGGTGGGCCACTCTCAGACACGTTGCACTTTTTTAGGATCAGCTTGGATGCCTTTTTCACTAACGATGTGTCCTAAGTACTCAATCTCGTTTGCATAAAGACACACTTGCTTTCTTTGGCAAAGAGACGGTGCTCTCTCAGTACATCAAAAATTTGTCTAACATGCTTCAAATGCTCATGCATTGACTTGCTGTAAATGAGTATATCATCAAAGAATACCAACACAAACTTGAAAAGCCATGGCTGCAATATCTTGTTCATTAAGCTTTGAAATGTGGCGGGGGCATTTGTGAGCCCAAATGGCATGACAAGAAAATGATACAAGCTACGGTCAGTCTGGAAGGCCGTTTTGACTTCATCACCCACCCGCATTCTGATTTGGTGGTAACCGGATCGCAAATCAATCTTAGTGAAGTAGCGTGCACCCTTGAGTTCATCAAGCAAGTCATCAATTCGAGGGATCGGGTATCTATTTTTGACGGTGATCTTATTGAGATCACGGTAGTCAATGCACAACCGAAAAGATTCGTCCTTTTTCTTAACCAATAGGACCGGGGAGGCATAAGGGGAAGAGCTAGACTCTATGAATCCCATCTCAGTGAGCTCCTTGACTTGCTTTGCTACTTCCTCTCTCTCACATTTAGAGAGTCTGTATGGGGGTTTATTGATGGGCTTGGCATGGGGATCCAAGTCGATCAGGTGATCCACCAATCTTTTAGGGGGAAGGGTAGTGGGAGGCTGAAATAAGTCTTCATACTCAGCCAAAAGTGCTTTTAGTGCTGCATTTTGCTTCCCCAAGGTGTGTTGGTCATCATTATCCTTATGCAAGTGCAAGACAAAGATTTGGGAGCACTTCTTGAATTCCTTTTTGAGTTATCTTGCTATTATAAGCTGAAAATCTGCATTTTCTTTGATTCCCTCCAAGTGTACAAGCTGCCCATGCATTACAAACTCCATGTACAGCTGAGAGAAGTCCATAGAGATTTTTCCCAACTGTTGAAGCCAATCACATCCCAATACAATATCCACAGGGCCCATATCAAGGGTAATCAAGTCCACCTTTGCTGTGTAATTTTCGGCCAGCATGAGAGACACTTGTGTGCATACATGGGAGCTCACTTCCTCATTTCCATTGGCCACTTGAACCCGAAGGGGTTGCTGTAATTCAGTGGGAACACAGGCCAAACGGCTAAGAGTTGATTTATTTACAAAGCTGTGTGTGCTGCCACTATCTATGAGGATGTATACACTCTTGCCATCAATGTTACCATGCACCCGTAAGGTGTTCGGACTCCTAGAGCTGGTCCATGCATCCATGGAGATTGAGCAGGTTGATATAGCGGCAGATGAGGGGTGCCAAGGGTCATTTCCAAGGATGTTATCAATGGGGCAGCCACCGAGATCAAAAGGGAACCCGTCCGGTGAGTCATAAAACTGATCGGGATCAATATCCTCCTCATATTCAGCATTTTCAGCAAGTGTCATTATTTGAGAGCTGTCATGCATGTCCTCTTCCAGCTTTTCACTATCTTCCAACACATACATGCTATTGAACTTGACAGTAGCGTTCTTAAAGTGGCATTTGGATGCATGATCAGTCGTGTACTTATCCCCGCATTTGAAACACAAGCCTTTGGCTTTTCTATCCTTGACAACTTCAGGAGGAATGAATTCTTGACCGTTGGGACCGAAGCCATTCCTGGCCTTATTTTTAGCATACTTTGGGTCACTTTTGAAGGGTGGTGCTACCCCAAAACTGCCATATTTCCTTTCAGCATTAAAAGTGGGGTAAGTAGGAATTTTGGGGATGCCATTCCCTGCATTATTGCTGCGATAATTAGTAGCATATGGGGGTTGCCTACTAGGGTATCTTTGCTGTCCGGCAATGGGCTGCGTGCTCTCATTGCGGTGGTACTTTTGACCATAGCGTTCGGTCAATTCTATGGTTGCAAACAGGGTGGCTGACTTTTGAGCCATTACATCAGCTAAGAGATGCGCATCCAGCCCATAAATGTATTTATGCAATTTGGTCTCATCAATAACTGCCTCAACATACATGGATAAGTTCATAAACTGGTTGGTGTACTCCCTCACGGTGAGATTTCGCTGATCAAACTAATACCATTGCCTAGCCAAGCGTTCTTTTTCCACCGGGGAGACAAAAACTTGGATCATATGCATCTTGAACTCTTCCCAATCACGAAACTGCTGGTTTTCTCATTGAACAAATCTCCACCATGTGTGGGCGAAACCTTCTAAGTGAAGGGAGGCAAAAATGATCTTTGCTTCATCGGTACGGGGGTAGATGAGAAAGTAGGCTTCCAATTTAGAGGTCCATTCCTCTAGTTCAGCTGGGGATGAGGATTGCCCATTGAATTTTGTAAACATGATCTTGTCACGTAGCTCATTTGGGCCTGGTTGCCCATGAATGCCATGTGCTACATGCTTCCCATACATTCCTTGCTGTCCGAAATTCCCATGGGGCCCATGCTGCCCATGCATTACATGAGGATCAAATTACCCATTAGGACCTTGCTGTCCAAAATGTCCATGCTGCCCATTACCATATACATGCTGCCCATTGCCATATGCATGCTGCCCATGCGCTCCGTGCAATCCATGCTGCCCAAGGTTTGCATTGGGGCCATTCCCTTGAGTGTGCAAGTAGCTTCCGTTACGGGGGAGTTGGGGTGCCAATGATGGGCTGGAAGGATTCGGAATGGGGGAGGAAAGGAGGGGCTCATGATGCCGAGCGGAGGGCTCACCCGTCTCATAAGTGCTATGGGGGATGCCATGGGTACCACCAAGACCTTGTGGGTTGCGCCCGGTCTCCAAGGGCGGAGGGCGGTTAGCCTCACGGGGAGGGACATACTCCTTGGGTCGATCTGAGGGGGGGCAATGGCGGGAATGAGGGCACCCATGCGCTCTATGAGTAAGTCCATCTTAGCCATCATCTCGGAATGACGCTGATCTTGGCGGGTTTCCATCTCCCTGTGGCATTGCTCCATCTCTCGATGTCGATCAGCATGACGGGTCTCATGTTGGCATAGGGTTTGGTTGAGCAGAGATAAGCGATCTACCTCGGGGGCATCTTCTTCAAACAAGTCTTCACGATCCTCCTGGTCTGAGCTAGGATCGTTGATTGAGGCACGAGAGTCCCTTATTTCACGCTGAAATTCCTCGTGGGCCTTTGCTTTACCCTTGTGGCTTGCCATCCCAAGTGCAGTCTACCAGACCCCCTGTTACAGAAATGATAACTTGAGCTAGGGAACTCCGATTGCCAAACTTTCTGATTCAAATGAAAGCCCTCGATCCTCTCTATGAGGCTATGTAAAAATATCTCCGACAGTAAATGATCAGGGCTTTGCTGTAATCACTTTTTGTGGGCTGACTGTGTAAGACTGCTGCCTGTCCCACAGTACCTCTGGGCACAAAACTGAGTATAAATCCCAAATCGTAGGGCGGAATGGGGAGGTTTTTAGCTTAGATCAAAGGGTAAAATGCCCTCTTCTAATCAAGCTATAGAGCTCATGCTCAATCACACGAAAAGGCTTTGCTGTAATCAGTTCTTGTGGGCTGACTATGTAGGATTGTTGCCTGTCCCATAGTACCTTTGGGCACAAAACTGAGTGTACCTCCCAAACCGTAGGGCGGAATGGGGAGATTTTTAGCTCAAATCGAAGGGGAAAATGCCCTCTTCGAGTCAAGCTATAGAGCTTGCGCTTAGTCACACAAAGGGGCTTTGCTGTAATCAATTCTTGTGGGCTGACTGTGTAGGACTGGCTGTCTGCAATATCCTGCAAAGGCTCCCTCAAGAAGCATACTTTATCCCAATTGTGAGGGTCTTATCCCAAACATCCAAGGTCTCAATGGTGGCTCTCAATGCCCCATAAAGCCATACATTCTTTGCATCCATAGCTTATTGCTGAGACCAGTCCCACACTGCATTCCCTGCCCTTCTTGCATTGCATCCACCATACATTACCAAGCGGTTTATGATATTACCAATGCATGTAGGGGTTTGTAGGCTCAAGTGATTAGGGTTCAGGCTATTCCATCAATTGTACCTGCACCTGCAATAATTCTTTGGGCTCCGAATCACCGGGAGGTGGGCAAAGTTCCCCCCGGGCCGGGTTGTGCACCCCTTCAGGGTCTTTGATGGCAAGGGGGGTCACCCCTCTTTTGTCTTGCCACCTCGCCTGGCATCGGGCTTTTCCTCACCCGGAATATACATGGCAGACATTTATTAATTAAACAACCAGCATGAGATGCATTTCTGAAATCAAAATTTTGGGCTTTTCATGAAGTGCATGGAATTGGAATGGGAAATAGGGATAGGGGGCTTATCGGCAGTGACTCACTGCCTACTCACCCTTATACAATGTATTTTTATCACTTCTTGGCTCAGCCAATTCACAAAAAGCCAAACCGGTTATGGGTAAGCAAAATATAATCACAATGAAGCTTCAGCATGAGTAAAATCCATTTCAGCACTATAAGATCAAAGAGAAATGACTGGGACAATTAATCAGCATGCATTCAAGGTCTGGGTCTCCTATTATCTACTTGGACTCATACATTCTCTCAAACAAATGGATGGGATTCAACAAGAGGCTTAAACGGAGAGAATGAAAGCCAATAATCAGTTACCTTGAGTCTTTTGGAGAAGAAGACAGCCACTGATGGCACCTCAGTTCTCCATGAAAGCTCCATTTGATCCCGAATGCTCCATGGCTCCAAAATGGGTAAGCTTCCTTAAGAAAGGGTGAAATCAAGCTTGGGGCAGAATGGTTCAGGACCTCCCCATGAGAGTTCTTGCTGAAATTGAGGTCCTACTCCATAGCCATGGCTGCCCACAAGTGCATGCCTTCAAATCTTGCTTGTAATCTTCTTCCCATTGTTCTTGATCCATGGACTGCACCAGACCAGGGTCTCTTGAGTGCCAAAGGGGAGTCCAAGGGCTGAGGAAAATGTCACTGATGCTGCCCAAGAAGGTTGCCAAGGACCAGGACTGAAGCTAGGAAGGAGGGGAGGGCTGGGGGGGCTGCCTTCCAGGCCAAGAAGTAGCCCGTTTTTTGCGCCGCAAATTTTGGGCTGCTCCTGGGGGCCACATGCAGGGTTGAACCACGTGCTGCTGCTGCTCACTGTGCTCCTCCCACCGAGGGAAACACCTTAGGACCAGCCAATCTTGCTGAGGAAGAGGAGGGGGAGCAGAATTCCTGAGATTCTTGAGCTAGAGCTTCCATGGCAGCTTGGGAAAAGAGGAGAGAGAAGGTCTTCTTGAAAAGTAACTGAGTTTTTGGCCTTCTCTAACTGTGCTACCCTCCTTTTTGCCAAAAACCCTAAAAAACTTGCATGAAAATTAGTGACGACCTGTCAAATTTGTCTGCCCGCCTCTAGATTTGTCCATGGTTCTTGGGAAAGCTCCAAGAAAGGCTGCCACAATCTTCAAGAGGGCTGATAGCCTGCCTGAGTACTCCTGTGCACATGTGAAAGAGATGTAACTGGAACTTTCTAATTGTGGGAAACTATGAGAGCCCTAAATCTATGGGGAAAGAAAAGGATCAAGGACAAAGCTCTGATACCACTTGTAATGAAGGAGACCTAACTATCCTAACTAAGGGGAAAGAGAGAGAGAAGGGCTATAGAAGAAGAGGGAGAGGAGAGAGAAAGGCAAGAAGAAGAGAGAGAAAGAGGGAAAGAGGAAGAAGAAGAGGAAGCCATGGGAGCTTGAGAAGGTGAAAAGAGAGTTTCTTGATAATTTCTGTGATGCTTCAAAATACCCTCTTACACCTTATATACCGTCAGTGTGATTGGTATGTTCCCATGTCATATTCCCGTGATCCCCGTTCATTACAAATAAAGAGGTTCAAGATTATTCTAAGAATTTAGCAAATCATCTAGCTTTGAAATCTCTACTTGAGGAGTACAGGGACTTGTTTGAAGTACGTACTTTATAATCTCCTAAGAGAGTAGTGAATCACCCTATAGATTTGGAGCCTCATTCAAAGCTAGTCAAGCTAGTCAATAACCTACCCTACAAATTGTCTAAATGTGAGCATGAAGAAGTGTCCAAGCAAATCAAAGAGCTTTTAGAGATGGGATTCATTGAGCCTAGTTCTTCATCTTATACATCTCAGATCTTATTAGTAAAGAAGAAAGATGGATCCTTTAGGATATATATTGACTACAGTGATCTAAACAAGATCACAGTGAAGAACATGTATCCAAATTCTAGAGTTGATGATTTCCTTCATAAGCTCAAGGGGAACTAGACTCTTTACCAAGATTGATTTGAGTTTTGGATATCATTACATATGTATGCGAGAGGGTGGTGAAGTTAAAACCACCTTTAGGACGGATCGTGGGTTGTACCATTGCCTAGTGATGCCATTTGGGATTACTAATGCTCCAGCTACCTCTGAGAGTTTGATTAATATTATTTTGTAGCCTTTCCTCTTCCAATTTATCCTATTCTTATTTGATGAAATATTGATTTATAGTAAGACTCTAAAGGACCATTTATCACATATGAGGAAGGTTTTTTATGTGGAGACATCATAAACTCTTTGCTACAGAAAATAAGTGCTCTTTCATACAGACTGAGGTGGAGTACTTATGCCATATTTTCAGTGAAAAAGGGATATTGGTTGACCCTAAAAAAGCGCAATGTGTCAGAGATTGGTCAACACCTATCATCACTACTTCACTTAGAGGGTTTCTTGGTCTATCGTCATTCTATCACGAATTCATTATGCATTATTCATTTGCAGTAGCTCCTTTGATTGATAGAGTAAAGAAAGAAGCTTTTTTTAAAATGCACCTATAGATAGTAGCTTAAAATAAAGAGAGGGATGGGGATATAGAGAAACAATGAGGGAGAGATTGAGAGAGAGATATATATATATAGATAGAAAGATAGAGAGATAGATAGAGAGAGAGGGGGGGGAAGAGGAAAATAAAGAGAGAGAAAGAGAGAAGCAGTGAGAGAAACAAAGAGGGGGAGAGATCAGAGAAGAAAAAATAGAGATGGAGAGAGAGAAAGAGAGGAAATGAGAGAGGGAGAGAGAAATAAAGAGAGGGATAGAGAGGTAGAGAAACAAAGAGGAAGAGAAAGAGGGAGAGAGAAAATAGAGAGATGGAGAGAGGGAGAGAGAGGGATAGAAACAAAGAGAGAGGGAGAGAGAAATAAAGATGAAAAGGGGGAGAGAGAGGAATCAAAGAGAGAGAAAGGGAGAGAGAAATAAGAGAGAGAGGTGGAGAGAGAAATAGAGACAGGGAGAAAATCAAAGAGAGAGAGGGGTGAGAGAGAAAAAAAAGGAGGGGAGAGGGAAAGAAACAAAGAGAAAGAGGGGAGAGACAAATAGAGAAATAAAGGGGGAGGAAAAGAAACAAAAAGAAAGACAAATAAACATAAAGAGAAATAAACAAATAGAGGAAGGGAGAGAGAGAAATAAAAACTAAGAGATAAAGAAAGATAAATAAAAAGAGGTAAAAATAAAGAAAATAAAGGAAAATAAAAGGGAGATATATGTATGTGTGTGTGTGTGTGTGTGTGTAAGGAGAGAAAGAGAGAGAGAGAGATAAAAAAAGTGAGGGAATCAGAGAGAAATAAAAGGAGGGACACTCAAAGAAATGGATAGACAGAGATGAGAAAGGGAGGGAAAAAAGAATGGGAAAAATATTTGTAGAGAGAAAGAGAGAGAGAGAGAGAGAGAGAGAGAGAGAGAGAGAGGGAGAGAGGGAGAGAGAGAGAGAGTCTAGAACTAAACAAAAATATAGAGGGAGGGAGAGAAAGAGAGGGAGGAAGAGAGAGAGTGATAAATTGAGAGAGAGAAGTGTATTGTTTGTCATGACATAGAGAAAATGGAAATAATGAGGGTCACGATGTTCGAGATCAAGAGACATATCTCAATTAGTATGTCCCATGTCCTTACACTTAGTGCAAGTTTACAATTCGATAAAAGCGTCAATTGTCTATAGACAACGTGTGATGCTTTGATGAGTTTCATTAAAAAACAATTGATCAAGAAGTCTTGGACTTGGGGTTAACCGTGAGCAAAGTGTATCAATCATGCTTTGTAATCAAGATCTAGTTGAAATAAATTTAATGAATCCTAGAAATATCTACAGAGAAATTCTGGTCCCCAACTATCCCAAGAAATAATATTAAATGTATCCTAGAAATGCCTATAGAGAGATTCTGGTCCAACTATCCCAAGAAATATTAATTAAATGTATCCTAGAAATATCTACAAAGAGGTTCTAATCTACAATCCCAAGCAATGCACCTATTGCAACCTGTAAGAAGAGTTCATGGGTATACAATGGAAGGAGTGCCTAAGCTGATAAACCCATTGGAGGGTACTTTGCTAATTGCACCCCTCGACACCAAATGACATTGGGGACCTTTCGGAAGAGGAGATTACGTAGGCAAAGGAGTTGTTGTTGTTGTGGAGGGTAGAGAACGAGGAGGGTTTGTAGCATGCCCGCAATGTGTAGAGGAGATAAGCACAAGTAATCTCTCAGTAATCTAGGCGAAGAGATAGGAGTATAAGAATTCTTTGAGAAGAAGTAGACTCCTCTTTTTGTGAGGACTTATGTATAAATCTTAGCTATGCTAAGTGCTTATCATGGAGCTACGATCACCAATGTGTGGTTGTTGCTAAATTTGTTGACTATTTGCTTATGTTAGTACTTTATTATATGTTTTTTAACTAACATCCTTCTTTGTCACGTAAGTTACTCATGAATATGTGTGCATCATGTGGGTTCAAAATAAGGTATTTTTAAAATCCCATTTTATACATTTTTTACATACAAAAGGGTGTAATATAAATGGGTTATTTATAGATTGAATAGAAAAGGGTTATATTTTATTTTTAAAAAATTCACAGATAAGGATATTTATAAATAGGCCTTGAACGCATGTGACATAGAAACTATACAAATAGTAACTTCCCCGAGCCTTCTTTGCAAATATATGTCATCATGCTTCCTCTTCACCCTTATATTGATTATGCTAATATTATTTTTTGGCTGTGCAGGTGACTATTGATGATCTAAAGAGCAAGTCGAGTTGAGGAATGATATATAAGAAGCTTGAAAAATCTTTACATATTTATCTCCAAATCAGATGCATGCTTTATTTAGGAGTTGTCTTAATCTTTATCTAGGCATTTACCCCAACACAATCTAATGTATCAATCTTTAGTAGGTGGAGTTGACACTTTAGGCTAGCCACAAAGAGAGGCTCAGGGATGCCTCACTCTATCTATGGAGGTAGTGGTTGTGGGGGATGCCTTGGAGAGCCATAGACTTACTCTTCTCCTCTTTCTAGGAATGGTTCTAAGGGATGCTACATAGATATTGATGCTGTGATTCCACGGCCAATTTCTACTCCTTGCTCTTGTAGCAGTTCTAGATATATGTGACTTGAGTGGGTGCTATGGAGACACCCAATGTAGTATTCTCATCCTATCAAGTGAACACTTATCACCTCGATTATTTTCTATACTTATAGGGACATATGCTCCATGGACTCTAGGTTTTGCTTAGTGGTTTGTAGGTGGCATCCCTATGGATGCTACTTCGAGAGATACCACATCTACAGGTATGCCAAATGGATAGGGTCCTCTTGGTTATGCCTAAGAGTATAGTCATAGGTGGGAGAGGACATATCTTAGATACGCCCTACCAAGGTATGGATACTTAATGGATGAGAAAATTGGTGCCATGCTCATGAATGCTAGGGGGAGGAAGATGATGGCATAGATGAGGGAGTTGTGCTAATAAATACATAGGCATAATATTCTAGACCACTAGAACAATATACCAAAGGAGGGCAAGGACTATACTATAGGATCCTTGCACAAGAAGTTCTTGGTACCTACAATGGCTTGGTTGACCACTTTTCCACTAGATGGATGATGGGACTATATTCCTGCATACATAGATGGTGTCATGACACTGCGCGTCCACCACTGCAAATCTAAAGGCAGAGTTTTCTACCAAAAATTTGAAAAAATTAGTTAGCGTCATTGGGAATTTGTTTTCCATTGTGTGTGTATCTTTTGTGTTTACATTTACAAGGCACACGAGCACCTGTAGTTAGGGTAGACACATTCTCCTCAGTGCATTCATGATTTTTGTGTGAACGTCATTTGATTGGTTGCATATCATGGATTTGACATTGCATTTTATCTTAATTCATGAGTGGATGATCATGAAGTTCTATTCCAAGGCATATTTTTGTTAGGGCACTTTGTCACTTCAAGAGATAGCATTAAGGATATTGAATGACGTGATACTACCACAGTTGCATATGCTCTTATAAAAGCTAAAGAAGAAGAAACAACTTCTGAGGAGGATGCCAATATCTTGGAACAATGTCAATGGTTTGGAGGGATCTCATGCTTCTTCATTGTTCCATTTTGATTTCAAGATCCACAAAGTTATTTTGATTTACAACAACCCAATGTTTCTCATACAAGGATTTCAGCTATTAGTAGATCAACATCCTTACCATCTAAGAGGTGGCGGATTCTCAACTCTGACCCACAAAAACCTCTAGAAACCATAGGCACATCAAAATAGAGAGTGCATATTCTTGAAGAAAAGGTTCTTGGCAAAATCATGAATATGGCTCCCTAACCTTGAGTCCATAGAAGTAATGTTGTATTCATCAAACGTGATTACTCCACCAATAGATTGTTCCAAAATTCTAAAGAAAACCTAGACCGATGTTGATTTTCCACTCCTAGTTCTTCCTACAACACCTATCTTATGGCCATCGGCTATTGGAATTCCTTTCAAAATTCTGAAGAGGCCTTGATGGAAAATTGTTGGGAAAAGCTACTTGAGAAAACTGACTGAATGGTTAACATGTGGTTTGAATATCAAAATAAGGTTCGTAGTAGAGCAGGGTGAATTGTAAGGGCACATGAATACATAGTGGATGGTTTTGAATGCTTTGCCCAGGACCACCTTAAAACTTTGTTTTCTGCTACTAACTATGGTGGCACTGAAAATTATGCACAGACAATCTTGGTATTGGGAAGGGATCTCATAGTTGTTCCTAAAATGATACATCCTTTGCCTCCTGCCATTACGTCACTAGAGACATCACCAAATGGTCACTTGGAAGACACATGGATGTAGGAGCTAAGTACCCATAGACCACCTACCCCTACCTCTGACCACCTTCAACCTTCTAATGATCGTGGATCACTAGGATGGATAAGATTAGTTTAAGAAATGTATGCAGACTGTTAATATTTTGGCCATGAAGGTATACATTCAGATGGATGATTGTAACTATTCTTGTGTGAAAAGTAGAAACAAGAACCCGAGAGAGTTCTTGGCTTTTTTGAATGGCATTACAGGCAGGTTGATGATGAAAGCCTTAATGCGGCAATGCTTACAAAAAAAGTGGTAGCACTATGACGAAAGCCTTGATGTCAAATAGAGGGAAATATCAAATTCTTTTTATAAGCATCATGATTAAGGAAAGCTTTTCTGAAGCTTTTCTTAGGAAAAACATTGAGCTTTGAGACTAAGACGAGCACAGTCAACAGGCATATAAATGTTGACAATCATGGACCTCGAACTAGATCTACCATGGGGGACACAAGTTAAACACACGATACATTATCAAAACGAGAAATTGTAACTCAAGTGAATTAGGTTCCAAGATAGATTAGTGTGGAATCATAAACACAATCTTGAGTGACTCCAATTTATTTGTATCATTACATTGAAATGAGTGTCAAGTACATGACTTTATAGCTTTTTGGGTAGTACCACTTTTCTAATCTGTGCTTATGGGATTTTTGACATCTCTTCCTAGAGTGTCTAGAGCATACATCTTTGTCATATCTCTCACAAAAAGCCACTTATGGGCAAGCATCATTTGCTATTCTCAACACCCCCCCCTCAAATGATGAGTCTCTACCCTTGCTGGCTTTTGCCTCCCTTGCATGTGAACATGGACGAGGAGACTAGCTCTTTGGCAGCCTAGTCAAGTTAAGGCTTGAAACTTCACATATTTGGTAGAGTTTTTACATCCACTATAGGAAACAAGATCCACTACGGGAGATCCACTATGGGAAAATATTTGTTTGGTTGTAGCAGGGAAAGTATTTTCTTCATGCTCCTTTTCTTTTATCGTGCTTTTTATCCCTTTTGTTGATGTGTGGTACGTGCTTTTATTGATGGGTACATGGCCTTGTCTTGACAAGCTCTCTTTGACATACATGGTTATAGATCTTTGGATACATACATATTAGGATTTTTTGAGTAGTACAATGGCTTGTGCATAAAGGATGGATACATATTTCTTTGGATAGCATTGGGGTTTGGAGTACATTGACATTGGACATTTTAGAGTGATGTAGGCAAACCATTTCAAGTGTGGGAAGGTCTTACCAATCGGCTTTCAGCTCAATGGCAATGTCTAATCCCAATGTGGTTTCACAAGAAGATGCTAGTAGTGATTTGATCAAAAGAGTATTTGCATATAACGACTCTTTTGTGAACTAGTGTTAATTGCCTATTAGAGTGAGTACACTAATGAATTCAGACACTTAACATTCAAAAGGATGAAGAAAATCACAATGGTGATAAGCATGCCTCAAGAACTGCTTGAAGCTCAAGGTGTATCAGCTCAAGATTTGCAAGGTCTTTTAAAGGAGTTGCAAACTCATGTGGAGCCTATTGATATGTCAAATAATGTAAATGCTATAGGAGGTCTAACTCCTTTGCTAAGTTACTTGAAAAATCCAAATGCTTTGATCAGAGCAAGAGCATCTGAAGTTATTTCCACTATGGTGCAAAACAACCCTCAATGTCAGGAGCTTATTATGGATTGCAAGGGCTTTGAATCCATCATGTACAATTTCATGTCAGATTTTGACCTAACAGTGTGAACCAAATCACTTGGTGCCTTATCATCTCTTCTCTGGCACAACAAACTTGTTATTGCAGACTTTCGCTTTGCAAATGGATAGGCTGGTCTTAAAGAAGCTCTTGTTTCTGAAAACCCAAGATTGCAACAGAAAGGTTTGCAAGTATTGCATTATCTCTTGTACGAGTATCCTAATGACAACACTGTTGCAATGGAGCTAGGCTTTCTCAGGTTGCTAACAAGTCTTGCGAATAGAATTGATGCAGATATTCGCCAAGGAGCCTTACAAAGTCTCATGGAGATTGCTTAGACTGGAAAGGCCACACTAGAGGGTTCTGGTTCAAAAAATAGTACTCAACTCAAGAAATCTTTGGAGTCCCAAATTGAAAAAAAAATACAATATATGATGCCTGAAGAGCTGGTTACAGTGAAGGAAGAGCGTGCATTGCTAGATTACTTGTGGCAAGCATGTTATGATGAGCCTTCCTTTACGAGGCTATAGCACAGCTTGTTCCAATTGATGCAAGTAGTTAAAAAGGACTTTGCCTTTGAACAATCCCAATCACTACTCCACTAAATGCTCCAACTGCAGCTGCGCAAAGGGTGCGATTGACTATGCGAGAAGCCCATCCCTGGCTTCTGGTGTAGTCGAGAGGTCTTTCCTTCCTTGAGCTCCTTCACCTCGTGCAAGAAAATGGATTTTGATGGCACGTACAAGGATAAAAATTGAATAGGAAGGATTTAAAGTATGTAGAGAAGAAGTAAGATGCCTCCACTAGCTATCTAGCTCAGCCATGGCTCTGATACCATGTTGACAATCATGGACCTAAAACTAGATCTACTATGGTGGATGCAAGTCAAACACCTGATACATGATCAAAATGAGGAATTGTAACTCAAGTGAATTAGGTTCCAAGATAGATTAACTTGGACTCATTAACACAATCTTGAGTGAATCCAACTAATTTGTATCATTACATTGAAACGAGTGTCAAGTACATGCCTTTATAGCTTTTTGGGTAGTACCACCTTTCTTCTCTATGCTTATGGGATTTTGGACATCTCTTCCTAGAGCTTCTAGAGCATACATCTTTGTCATATCTCTCACACAAAGCCACTTATGGGCAATCATCATTTGCTATTCTCAACAATAAAGGGAAAAAAGAGACTCAGATGACAGGCATTAACAACGTTCAGGAGAGTTGAAGGTGATGTAGTGCGAGATAGCTGAAGGTGACGACGAGGAAGCCTGCAGAGGACATGCGAAGGAGGAGACCGGCGTCGGAAGATCCGAAGGTGACAACAAGGAAGAAGTAGCTTTGACACAGAAGCGGGAGAGTCAAAGGAGGAGATCATTGCATGCGTTGAGGGTGACGAAGCTCAAGACAATAGAAGACATTATGGTGACAATGTGGGACAAATAAGAAACCGAGAGAAGGTGAAGAGGAAGTGGAGCGATGATGACAATCAAGATAAAGACCGGTCTTCTCTTTGGATGCCCTTCTAACATCCGTAATTGCAACCTTGGACTGTGCCAAGCAAAGATCAACATGAACTAATTGTTTAAGCCTGCGATGACTTGCTATGGAGTGTTGGATATTTCTCAAAGGAGATGGCATTCTCCCTAAGCCTCCACGAACATAGCGGAACCAGCGAGCCTCAGCACCTTGCTTTTTATGTATAGGGAGAAATATCCAACACTTTGATAATGTGGCCTTCTTCTCTTTCGTCCAATCTACAACTTCTTTGACAGTTTCGAAGGCATGATTATATCAAATCCTTTTATTCTAGTTTTCTTGAGAGGAATTGAATTCAGATGATAAATCAAAGTTTTGTGAAGGAATCTATCTAAGGTCTTCGACGCCTCTTTACAATCTTCGCATGTATAATTTTGAAGGTGACTAGCTATTCATGCTATTAGGCAGGCCTATCTCATGACTTGACTACAAGTGAAGGGTTGAAAAACAGAAGAAGGTGGTAAAGGACAAGCAGTGGGACTAACCCTATGGAGTTGCAATGGACCTATCACAAATTTCTCTAAGGCATATTCTAAGGTGGTGACTTCAATTGCCTTATCTCTGAAGAAGGTGTTCTAAAGAAATACTGTGTAATATTTCCGCAACGAAATATTAATGACTCTTGATCCCACGCAAAAGCAAATTCGAGTGATCTTCCACAACAACGAAACTCTGTCCTAAGTGCTCCAGCCTCGCGCATCAACAATATCATTACCACATGGTGCATATGGATCTGTGGCTCGAAACTGCAAGCCACCGTGGGAACACCCCTTCATGGGAAAAAAAAAGGGGATAATTTTTGCAAATTTTTTAATGTATTAACTCCCTTCCCTTCAGCCATTGCATGGCGGGGAGAGGGAGTATGTGTGGAGCTTGAGTAGTGGAGGGCATGGGGAGGAGACATGCAACCTGCCACTTGTGTGGCTACCCCCCCCTTCAACCTATATGAACCCCCCCTCCCAAGCTTGAGGGGGAGAGGGAGGAAGGGATCGTGCCTGCCCGCTGTTGCCGCTGTCATCGCCAGGACTACCCCACCGCCAGTTTTCTACCGCCACCTCATCATCCCCATCATCATCATCATCATCATCATCGTTGTCGTCGTCATCTCCCTCATCGTCATCCTCTCCATCATCATCTCCAATTATCACTCCATGTCATCTCCCTGCTTCTTCTAGAAGCTTGGAAGCTTCTATTGGAAGCTTCTAATTGAAGCTTCCCTAGGCCTAGTTCACACCGTGCCTCCCGGGTTTTTAATCCGTGTTCCCCAAGGCCTAATCCTCATGCCACAAGGTAAATCCTGAAAACTGAAGGCATTTTCAAAAATCGAAAAGGGGACCAAGGGAGAGTTTGCTAAGCTAAGATTTAATTCGTCAATGGCAAGCAAAAGACAAGAGGAACGCACGCGGGAGCTTCCACCTAAAGTACGAGAGTGGACAATGCCCCGATTATGAATGCCTAGGTTTCGAAAATAGACCCACATGGAAAAGTTACATTGAGCATGTTTTAATTCTCATAGGGAAATTTCAATGCATTGGGAAATTTATATACTCATTCGATCTACAAAGTTTAGTTGCATGTCGAGTATTTGAAATTGCTTGCACTTCCATGGTCAAGGGTAGTTGCAAATTCTGAACGTATGATGCATAAGTAAAAAGACGGAATTGTGCAAAGGCGTCTTTGTTGCATCACGCAAAGGACAGGGCATATAACACATAATGCACTCATGTAATAATTTCCTAGTCATGACTCGTGTATGAGATAATCGTAGACGCCCATTATATGATGTCCGAGTAGTTGCAATGCATGGAAAGGATTTATGAACCTTGCAAATTGCATGTGATGATAGTTACATTCTAGGTTGGGTTAAGTGATAAAGGAAGGATTAAATCAATGATGGACTCATGGCATTCACTCATGCATGGAGTTCTTTTATCAAAGTTTGAATGCATCTTCATTAAAAATAAGCTTTGATTTTGTTACATCAACGTAAGGTTTATAAGGGTTAACTCTGAATGTTAATCCTTTAATTGCATAAAGGCAAAAAGGTCTATGTTCTCGAAATTGCATGGAATGATACATCTCACTCATCTTGCAGTTACTTACATCTTTTAGAAAGTATTTGCATCTTTAAAAGGGAAGATCATCTTTAACCATGGGTTGGTTAGATAAACTAAGTAATTCGCATATAATTGAGTAGCTTACATGAGAATCATAAAGGTATGATTAGTTAGCATATGACGATCGCCTCAATGTGCTAGGTAGGGTTAAGTTATGTTAAAATTCTGCCTAGTATCACACTTATTTCCGATCTCAAAGGTCCTACCCACATTCTCAAGATGTTAGGATTATCTAATCTCCCATGCAAGAATGATCTAGGGTTCTCACCCTAAGGATCAATTGACCAAATGCTAGGTCTCCGCAAGAATTTAGGGACCCTAGGGCCAAAATGTTTATCAGCCTACTAGAGGTAGGGTTTTGGATTGGGTCAATGGGACTCCCAAGCTCTATATCTTGAACAAAGGTAATCTTAACCAAGAAATACCGTACGAAGAAAGATATGAATCCCACAAGTTAGGTGCTGACATCTATCTCGTGCAACAAGCTACAACGTCGTATGGTCTTGTGTCTAAATCACAAAATAGTATTGCCACTCCTTAGACCAAGTTTGGCGAGTTCTAAGTACAAGTCTAAATTTCTAAAGGATGAGTAGTCATCCTGCTACATCACTCTTCCTTGGAACTTATTTTCCAAGACATGGTAGTAATGAATTGCCAAGAAAGCAATTGACCAACCAAGTTAGGGCGACAAGGTTGCCCAGGATTTATTGACCTTAATATAAGGAAACCTAAGGTATTGACCATTTGGGTCAACAGGGTATAAACCCTAACCCAAGAAAGAGGGTAAACAAGCAACTCAGCTTACGAAACCCTTGGGATCTTGCCAAGTCGCGATTGATCCAGGATCGAATGTCGGAAGCATTTGGGGAGAAGGAATCACACCTTAGTAGTTGGCTGTACAAAGGACCACTGGAATGTTCGTGATTGTACATTTAGACACACTGTTTGTACTTCTTTGCTCAAGGAACTAATTCTGGGAAAAAAATAACTAATGCTTCAAGTTGAAAGCTTGGAGGGAGAGGCAGTACCAGTTACCTCCGAGTGTCTACCTGACCCTATCCAAGGGGATTGTTAGCCGCGCCGGGTACGTGGACTGAACCCGCCGTGAGAGGTATCTCCATGGGTGCTACTTGGAGCAGGAGGATGCTTGGGTGCTGTAAATCCCTTGCCTCCAGATCCTGCACAAGAGGCCAACATGAATCGAGATGGGATCTCGAGGCCCGCATACTAGTCAACGGGTGAAACTTGGAATAGCGATCCCTAAGGATTGCTGGAATAGCCTTCAGGCAGGTTATTTGATGTATTCCAAAGACTGATAAATAAAGGTCAAATGTTGAAAAAGAAACTTGCTTGATATTGTTTTTCTGTGTTAGTGATTAAGTTATGTGAAGGGACCAGTGATTAAATTGGTTAATTAAGGAAGCTGTTTTTGCTTATCAAACTAAATGTGGTAGGTAATTAGATAAGTAAAGCAACCTGAGGAAAGTGTGGTGGATGAGATCTGGGTCCATTCTATGGAAGGGTGGTCCCGGTTGGTCGGGAACGTTTCTCAAAGGAATTGACAGCGAGGGGACAATGACCTAGAATCTATAGAGCTAGAGTCCCAATTTATGTTGTTTTAAGGGAACAGTATGGGACCATGCCTTATGTGCAGAGAGGTTGAGCTTCGCATCCCTCTCCTTTCCCATTCTCCTTGAACCAAGTGCAGTATAAATCTGCTTCGACCATGATGTTTCTGTGCAAAGTAGTTCGTTTGGGGCTCGACGCTAGCTACCTTCTAGGAACTTGACCATTGGGAAAACCCTGATTCAGGTCGGTCCTAAGTGGGAACGGCCAGAATGCTTCCGCTTCATGGTAGACTCAAGAAAACCTAGATTGCAAACCGTGTGACATTCCTTGGGAGTGCCAGGCGGCGCTTTCTAGACTCTCTTCCCAATGAGCTACTAAGACGTGTCCTACAAGTGGACAAGGGGACACGTTACAGTTGGTATCAGAGCGAACCAGCGGAATCTAATGTGTACAAGGGAGCTTAATGAGGAGAAGTAGAGCAATGTTGCCGTTAAGAAAATTTCCTTACTTACTTATTGATGCTGGCCTACAGAGTCATGAAGCATGGAACAAAACTTAGTGTTCCAAGTTATGTTTATGACTGCAATGCGTGCTTCGGATTACCGACGAAGGATAGGCATGATGAATATTCTAGACCGTATCTACAATCCTTCACCCTTGTATGTAGAACGGAGATGGACAGGTGAATCAAGAATATATTATATAGCGGCCCATCGACTTGCATACCTTTGGACCAACTTGAAGAGAATCAAGTGGATTGAAGATTTAAAGATCGTGAAGCTATTCATCTTTGTCAAGGCTCACGCAAGCGCAACCCTACATGTCGGCAGTCGAAAGGTCAAGCAAAACAAGTATGTGTACGAGGAAGTGACTCGAATAATCCCTGTCGACAGAATCAAGGTGTTGGAACATTATGAGAATAATGGGTATCAAAGGAAGGGATACCCCAAGCTTCCTATGACCTATCGATTCCTGAAAATTCAAGACCCCACTCCATATTATTACTCAATCCCCGTAGTCGAATGTAACGCAATCTTATTTTCTACAAACTGATGTATCAACTTGTTCTACCTTCCCAAAATAATTGTACTCAGAAGGGCTATGCCCACATGAATGAAATAGACTTTTTATCACTGTCTGTCATGGCTGTAAGAGTTGGTAAAGGAGTTAAGTGATTAGGTCACTTGGCTAAAAGCCAAACTGGGCATATTAATGTAATGTGAGAAATATTTAGTAAGTTTTTAACATAAAGAATCTTATTGCCCAGGCACAACCTCAAGTACAGATTCCTAGTCCGATCCCTGCACCAAGTACGATCGTAATTCAAGTACAGATTCCTAGTCCAAACTGACGCCGAGGTCTAGATCGAATCCATGGAAGATTATTTCGAGGCAGCAGGAACTGCACTCTCTAACCAAGCAATGCTCGCCAAACTAAAGCTTACCGACGAAGCAAGGCTTTGGTGGAAACAATGGTGTAGAGACCAAGGGATCTCGAAAGGATCAGTTACTTGGGAGAAGCTTAAAATAGCTGTGCGAGGGAGATATCTACCACATGCCTACCATACACAGAAGATGAACAAGTTCTATGAATTAAAGCAGCTTGGACTATCCTTGGATGCATACTATTCAAAATTTGTCTCCCTCTTAAAAGTGCGTGCCACAAATGGACATGATACAACAGGTGTCTAAGTTTTGTGCTGGGTTAAATCCACCCATTAACACCCGCTTGGAATCAATGCACCCAACGGACCTACAAGATGCCCTCATTTGAGCTGTGTCACCAATAATTTAGGAGGTGCAAACCAAGCCAAGGAATAATAGGACTTGGTCTTACAGGGATCAGAACAAGGGAATGCTTAGGTCTCACGCTAAGAGAGCACATGGCCAAAACCAAGAACAAAGGAAGAAAGCTAGGGCCAACAGTGTCAACAACTTCGTTCCTACACAAGGTAATGGCCGCAATCTCCGTTGCTTCCATTGTAACGAGCCTGGTCACTTTAAAAGGCACTGTCCCAGCTTAGCACAGGACAACGTCAAGGACCATCCGAAGGAGCCATCCATGGCCAAGGAGCCACCGTCATGCCCAGAGGGAGAACCTCCAGTGTTGCCAACAAGGAGCTGGATGATGAAGAAGACCCATCCATGGAAGCTGACATTGAGAGGGCAATGGTTCAGGCCACTCTTCACAAGAAAGGCCCGAATCGCCAATTTTCGGTGATTCAAACTCCATCAGATTATCAAGGTAAAAGCTTCAAAACCTTGATTGATTGTGGCAGTACACATTCCTTCATTTCACCAGTTTGTGCAAAAAGATTAAGAATAGCCACAAAAGATGCACCTACCTTACTTGTGGAATTAGCAAATGGTTGAGAGGTCTCTTGTACCAGGCAAACTGCTAAGGTTAAATTCCTATTGGGTGAAAAGTTGACTTCGGTCAGATTCCGAGTAATGAACCTAGCTATCCATGAATGTTTGCTTGGAATGGATTGGCTAATACCCAATGATGCCCACATTCACTGTGGAAAAGGCCAAGTCTCTTTTCAAAATTTTGAAGGGAAACTAGTCACAACTCAAGGAGAGGCTGGTAAGCCAAAAATTGAGCTAGCAAAAGCAACATGGATAATGAAAGGAGTTAGGAAGGGCCTACATGTCTATTTGATTAAGCTAAATAAGCTAGATCAGAATTAGGAATCAATGGAAGAACCTTCATGGCTAAAGGAATACATAGATGTATTTCTTGAAGAGCTGACAGAACGTCCTTCTCAAAGGGAAGTCGATCACGAAATCAAGCTAGCGCCAGGAGCTGCACCAATCACAAAGAGACCATATAGGATGTCCATCCCAGAAGCGATTGAGCTGAAGGAGCAACTCAAGCAACTATTAGACCAAGGCTACATCCATCCTAGCAGTTCGCCATGGGGAGCTCCAGTGATGTTCCAGAAGAAGAAATATGGAACGTTTCGGCTATGCATTGGCTACAGAGGGTTGAATCAATCGACCATTAAAAATAAATACCCCATTCCAAGAATAGATGAACTTCTTGACCATCTTCAAGGTGCAAAAATCTTCTCTACGATAGATCTCAAGTCTGGATATTATCAGATAAGGATCAAGGAAGAAGATATCCCAAAAACGGCATTCAGCACAAGGTATGGACACTTTGAATTCCTAGTCATGTCATTCGGGTTGACAAATGCTCCTACTACCTTCAATAGGTTAATGCAGGATATCTTTAGGCCCTACCTTGATGACTTCATACTCATCTTCTTTGACGATACCCTAGTCTACTCCAAGCAGGAAAAAGATCATGAACCCCAGCTTCACATTGTCCTCAAAACAATGAGAGCACACAAGCTTTATGCCAAGAAGAAGAAGTGTGTATTTTTCAAGCGACAAATTGAATATGTGGGATTCATTGTATCAAGGGAAGGAATTTCAGTAGATCCGGCCAAGGTTAGAGACGTTCTAGAATGGCCAATACCAACGTCTATCAAAGAAATACGTAGTTTTCTTGGGTTGACAGGATGGTACAGGGTCTTTATCAAAAACTATGCTTTGATTGCAGTGCCTCTGACTAATCTACTAAAGAAGCAAGTATCAATTGTATGGTCACTTGCTGAACAATCCAGCTTTGACAAACTAAAGCAAAACTTGGGATCAACACCCATCCTGAAACTTCCTGATCTTAGTAAGAAGTTTGAAGTGATAACTGATGCTAGCGGATGTGTGCTCATGCAAGAAGGTCATCCCGTAGCATACTCTTTAAGGAAACTAAAGAGCCATGAAAGAAATTATGCTACCTACGATCTGGAGCTGTTGGCTATCATCCATGCTCTCAAGCTTTGGAGACACTACTTGTTGAGTAACAGATTTACCTTAGTGACGAACCACAAAAGTTTTAAATGTATTTTTACCCAGAATGAGCTCAATATGAGGCAATGTCGATGGATTGAAGTGCTGGAAGAATATGATTTTGAAATCAAATGCCGACCTGGAAAGGAGAATGTAGTTGCCGATGCACTCAGTCGCACAAGGCATTTTTAAATTCTCTGATTTTTCAAGATATTTTAAAGAGCAAGATCTCTAGCCACAAAGGTATCCATGCCTAACAACCCAATTCTTGAGCTAGAAGAGGCATGCCATGATCCAACCTATCAGAAATTGCTAAGGGAGATCCCCATCAGAGATCAAGACCCAAAGGTACAAACAAAGTATCAAGAATTCTCTATCAATAGTTGACTTGTCTATTATAGGACACGATTATGTATTCCGGCAAGCCAATCACTCAAGCAAAAGATACTTTGGGAAGCCCATGATTCCCCTTTCTCAGGACATCCAACATGTCAAAATGCTAGGAAAATTGCAACCACTTGACATTCCCTAAATGAAATGGGAATTCATTAGTATGGACTTTGTTGTTGACATGCCCCAAGTTTAGGGGGGATACAACTCCATTATCATTGTGGTAGATATGCTCACCAAGGTTGCATATCTTATTCCTATTAAGACAAACTATAAAGCCTCGCAAGGTTATTCATTAAGGAGATATTCAAACCGCATGGGTTGCCCAGAAGAATCATTAGTGATCGTGACTCTCTCTTTACATCACACTTCTGGAGGGCTATCTTCGAGGCCATTGGGACTCAACTCTGTTTCAATACAGCTTACCATCCCCAAACCGATGGTCAAATGGAACGAGTCAACCAAATCATTGAAGATATGCTTACGGCACACTTCTGTCGTGAACCCAAAAAGTGGATTCAATATTTGCTACTGTTTGTGGTAAGGAGCTCAAGAAAGCAAACCAAGTTCGCGGTGTTCTGGTAAGAGAACCAGTGTTGCTTCTATTTTTCTGTTTTGGGAGCAAGTCTCTGCAGGTAGCACAGCTGGGAAGTGCAAGAGTGCATTGTCTCAGATTGAGAGACCCTTCGCGGTGTAGCAAGAGGGCATTATATGCTGCGGGAATGAGGGCTTTAGCCCTTGATTGCCCTATTTTTTTTTATTCGAGGCCATTTCGGGGCCTGTTTTGGAGGCGAAAGGTTTCCACACGCACTCAGGAAAAGACCCAGTTTTTTTCTGTGCGACCACTATTCTACAGGTCGGTGAAAAGTTACCGTAGAAATTGCATCGTATGCCTGTGCGCAGAGACATTGGGAGTTACAGAATCATCCTTGTTGCCTGTTGATGCAAAATCGTCACTAGAAAGTGACTGTGTGGTCAAATACCACTTTCATTAGTTTTGCAGATTTTCCCTTGTGAGGCTGAAGCTGTGTTTTTTCCAGTGACAGAATTTTTTGCAGTGTTTTGTAATGGCATTTGATTCTCTTTCACTGATTGTCACTGAAAAGCTTGACAAGAACAACTTCCAAGCATGGAAGTTTAGAATGACGAATTTCCTTATGGGAAAAGGATATTGGGAATTCATTGCAGGAATTGAAGAAGAACCAGTTCTTCCTGATGTTCCCAATCAACAGCAAATGCATGCATTTAAAGGATGGCATGAGAGAGCCAGAAAAGTTATGTACTGGCTATCTATCAGTATTTCACACTCTATGATTGTGCATATTCAGGATGCAAGTACGCCAAAGGAGGCATGGGATACTTTGTCAAAAATATATAGCACAAATATGCAAGCCAGGAAAATGCAGCTCAAGCAAGAGTTGTACAATGTGTAAAGAGAAAGTATGAGCATCAATGACTACCACATAAAGATGAAGAAGATTGCAGATGCACTTGCTTCCATTGGGTCGCCCCAGTGGAAGATGATGATTTAGTTTCTGTGACCTTGAATGGTCTAGGAAAGGATTATGCATAGTTCCGAACATCCATTTCCGTCCGTGAAAGATTTCCTGATTTTGAGGAGTTGATTGCTCTTCTAATTTCTAAGGAGCAGAGAAATGGTGGTGCATCTTCTTTAGGAGGAACTTCAAAAGAAGCTGTCTTCTACTCAAATGTTGGAAGAGGTAGAGGCAAAGGTAGAGGAGGCCGATTTGGAGGCCATGGTAGAAATCAGAATATGTAGCAAACTCAAGAAAACCAGTCCTATGGAGGAGGATGTGGTAACTCTAGAGGCAGGGGGAGCCAAAGAGGTCATGGTGGATGGCAAAGAGGGAAAAATGCAAACAGCAATGTTGAATGCTACTACTGTGGTAAAATGGGTCATATGGCTAAAGACTGCTATAAAAAGCAGAATGACATCATGAATGGAAAATTGCAACAAGGGAATTATGCATCTTCTAGTAGACAAGGTGATGACAGAAATGAGCATTTGTTTATGGTGCAGCACATGACCAATTCTGTGACAATTGCAGAAGAAAGCAACGATGTGTGGTATGTTGACTCAAGTGCATCAAACCACATGACAGGTCATGCAGAATGGATGCGAGATGCAAGGAAAATGGAAAAACCAGGATTTGTGGAGACTGGTGATGATACTGCACATCCTATTGTGCAGATTGAAAATATTCCTTTGTCTATGCAGGATGGGAAAAGGAAATACCTGTCAGATGTATTTCATGTCCCGAATATCACCAAGAACTTGGTTTCTGTTGGTCAAATGGTTGAGCAGGACTTGCAGGTCAGATTTAATTCTCATGGATGCTTTGTTGAGGATATGAAAAATAAAGGTCACTTGATAGCAAAAGGAAAGAAGAAGGGCATAATGTTTACGTTGGAAGCAGACATGCTTGAATTGAGTGCAGCAATGTTTGCACATGGGATTGGTGTAGTTGCAGATATTGATAACTCGCATAAACGCATTGGTCATGTTAATGTACAACGACTTAAATCAATGCAAGCCCAGAATATTGTTGCAGGATTGCCTAAATTCAAGGTTATAGAAATGCATAAGGTATGTGAAGCCTGTCAATTTGGAAAACAGGCAAGGAAACCATTTCCTAGACATGTTCAAGAGAGTAAGAAGTCATTGGAATTAATCCACTCTGATGTGTGGACTACTAAAGCTGCATCTCTTGGAGACTGTCATTATTTTGTCACTTTTATTGATGACTATAGCAGAAAAATTTGGGTGTATTTTATGAAAAAGAAAAGTGAAGTTTTTGGGCATTTCAAAACTCTTAAAGCTATGGTTGAAAAAGAAACAGGCCTGCAAATAAAATGCCTAAGGTTAGATGGAGGGGGAGAGTACCTCTCAAATGAGTTTGCAAGGTTCTTACAGGAGCATGGCATAAAGCAGCAATATTCATGTAGTCATACCCCACAGCAAAATGGAATTGCTGCATCTCTTGGAGACTGTCATTATTTTGTCACTTTTATTGATGACTATAGCAGAAAAATTTGGGTGTATTTTATGAAAAAGAAAAGTGAAGTTTTTGGGCATTTCAAAACTCTTAAAGCTATGGTTGAAAAAGAAACAGGCCTGCAAATAAAATGCCTAAGGTTAGATGGAGGGGGAGAGTACCTCTCAAATGAGTTTGCAAGGTTCTTACAGGAGCATGGCATAAAGCAGCAATATTCATGTAGTCATACCCCACAGCAAAATGGAATTGCTGCATCTCTTGGAGACTGTCATTATTTTGTCACTTTTATTGATGACTATAGCAGAAAAATTTGGGTGTATTTTATGAAAAAGAAAAGTGAAGTTTTTGGGCATTTCAAAACTCTTAAAGCTATGGTTGAAAAAGAAACAGGCCTGCAAATAAAATGCCTAAGGTTAGATGGAGGGGGAGAGTACCTCTCAAATGAGTTTGCAAGGTTCTTACAGGAGCATGGCATAAAGCAGCAATATTCATGTAGTCATACCCCACAGCAAAATGGAATTGCTGCATCTCTTGGAGACTGTCATTATTTTGTCACTTTTATTGATGACTATAGCAGAAAAATTTGGGTGTATTTTATGAAAAAGAAAAGTGAAGTTTTTGGGCATTTCAAAACTCTTAAAGCTATGGTTGAAAAAGAAACAGGCCTGCAAATAAAATGCCTAAGGTTAGATGGAGGGGGAGAGTACCTCTCAAATGAGTTTGCAAGGTTCTTACAGGAGCATGGCATAAAGCAGCAATATTCATGTAGTCATACCCCACAGCAAAATGGAATTGCTGCATCTCTTGGAGACTGTCATTATTTTGTTACTTTTATTGATGACTATAGCAGAAAAATTTGGGTGTATTTTATGAAAAAGAAAAGTGAAGTTTTTGGGCATTTCAAAACTCTTAAAGCTATGGTTGAAAAAGAAACAGGCCTGCAAATAAAATGCCTAAGGTTAGATGGAGGGGGAGAGTACCTCTCAAATGAGTTTGCAAGGTTCTTACAGGAGCATGGCATAAAGCAGCAATATTCATGTAGTCATACCCCACAGCAAAATGGAATTGTAGAAAGAAAAAACAAGCATATTAGAGAGGTATCTCGTGCCATGCTCAATGAAAAAGACCTACCAGATTTTTACTGGGCTGAGGCAGTTACTACAGTAGTCTACATAATGAACATGACTCCCACTGCAGCAATACATGGCATGACTCTAGAGGAGAGGTATACTAGTAGGAAACCAGATATTTCTCAATTGAAAATTTTTGGTTGCATTGCCTATGTTCATGTGCCAGATGAGTTGAGATCCAAGTTGGATCCAAAAGCTGAGAAGTGCATCTTTATTGGTTATTCTCTACAGCACAAAGGGTATAGATGCTATAACCCTCTACTCGTAAGTTTACAGTGAGTAGAGATGTTTTTGATGAGATGAGTAGCTGGTATAAACCAGTAAATGTGATTGATAATGTAGATGCACAAAATGGTCATGCTGCACAGAATTCACAACAGCAGTCACAAGATATTAGTGGACCTGGAGCGTCCTCTAGCAATGGTTCACATTCTTCGCCATGGACAGGCAGATTGAGATCATGAGAATCTTCTCAAAGCAATGCAGATAGTGGTATGCAAGTATTACGAAAAGGAAAAGAGAAGGTAGATCAGCCCATGTTTGATGTGAATGCAGGTCACTCTTATATGGATGGTGAATCGAGTGGCTCAGAACAGAGCATTGATGATGAGTTGGGTATTCCTTCTATTGTTATACCTGGAGTAAGGAAGACCAGGGATGTTTTGAGAGTACCTGGGAGTGAACCTACTTTGTGCAGGTCTACTAGAGCTAGGTATCCTGTGGATAGGCTGAAAATTATTATTGAATGCTTCAAAATAAGAATTTGGTGATTTGGATTTTGTGAAGTTGAAAATTCTTGTTTACCGATTTCACCTTAACATATCCTCACCTGTATTCAAACAAAGGTGAATTCTAGCTTTTCTTTAAAATATTTATCATCTATTGCTTCCATCTTGCTAAGCATCCCTGTGACGAGTGACATTACGAGCCGTGAGTGCATTATTCCGTGCGACATCTAGTGAACCCAACATGAAAGCGTCACTTCTTATTGTTGAGATGGGAGACTCTTCAAATACTCCTTCTACTTCATCATCAAGTGCTTCTTCCTTTTCAACCAATGAGATGAAGACTTTATTTGGAACTTTTTCTTCAGCAATTATGATGCAAAATCAACAAATGCAGTTATCTATGTAGTAGTTACAGCAATTACAGTAGTAACAATTGGATCAACAATGAATGTTGTATCAAGAACAAGAGTATACGCATGGTGCAACCAAGGCGATCAAGGCTGTGGTAAGTGAGCGCAAATTATTTTATAGCCACAATGTTTCAACCTATCTTAAAGCCTTTGAAAGCCAGATGTGCTTCTTTGGAGTTCGTGTCCTATTGGAGCAACTATTTCCTACGACTTGTCACACCAGCTTTGTAGTTTAGAGTGACTGATTTGTTTGTGCAAGACTCAAACTATAATATTTTCAAGAAAGCACTCAAAGATGAATATTTTCTAGAGGATTATGGTATTACTACGTGGAAAACATTCAAAGAGTAGGTCTATCAGCCCAACAAAGGTCTTGTTTCTTCTGAGTTATTGCGGGAGTTTGAAGAGCGATACAACCAGTTGGATGCACTAGAGAAAAGAGCCCTAAACTCGAAGAAAGTGGAGTTATTCTTGTAGGATCCTACACTTCAGGACAAGTTTGGAGAGCTTCTTGAAGACTGTATGTAGCCTATGGGATTGAAGACTAATTGGCAAGATGCTATTGATGCGGTATCCACACAAAGAGGCAGAGATGGAAGGCTTGCTTACAAAATGGCATGCAAACACCTCTAGCGATGTCTTCTCCTAACTCGACTTCTCCTACTTCTCTTGTTTCTCCTTCCACTTCTTCTCCTATTTCTCATCCTGTGTCTATGCCTACTTCTATGCCTATTCCTGCAGCGCTTGTCAGACCATCTACCAACAAATTGACTGTCAAAGACATGGTGGAGGAGATTTCAAAGAACTTGAAAGATCTTCAAACTAAGATGACCACAAGAGAACAACAGCCACTTAAACCAGCTCCAATTTCTGCACCCCAACCTTTTCTACTCCAATGAACTCTTTCAAAAATGATTGTGTTTGCCGTTTCACGTGGTGCAATAGCCCAGACCATGAGTGGAAGGACTGTCAAGACTTTGAAGAGGCAAAAGTGTCAAGATTTTGGGAGAGAAGGAAGGAGTCTCACTTGTAGCTTTCTTGCTTGCACAATGGGGGAATACACACAAGGGTGGAGGCTGAAAACAGTTTTCCTCTTCTTAGTTTGTGTAAGCCAAAAGAACTCACATACAAAGAAATAGAAGAACCCTCTATATGGGTCTCAAACCAAACTCAACTAACTAAGGTGGCATACAAACTGAGCCACGAACTAGAGTAGATAAGGATAGCTATCATGTAGCTATTATTCAGGGGCGGTGTACCAACCGCGTCTGCAACTGACAAGTCGGTGACATAAATACACAACGGTCACCCTGGCGTATCACGAGTGGAGCTCGATATCTCAACACTCCCCCTCGAGCTCAATCCCAATTCCTGCACACCAAGCAGGTCTCTGAATTTGCGCAGCTTCTCTGCGCCCAATGCCTTCGTAAATATGTCAGCTACCTGATCCTCTGTGCTGACATAAACTAGATCAATAAGACCTAGTAAAACCCTCTCTCGCACATAGTGATAATGCACCTCAATGTGCTTTGTTCTAGCATGATAGACTGGGTTATTTGCCAAGTGTATACTACTCATGTTGTCACAATAAATGACAACTGGCCCATCTGTAGACCGATGCATATCATAAAGTAGCTTATGCAACCAAGCTACCTCACATGCAGCCATTGCTGCACCCCTGTACTCAGCCTCTGTGCTCGACAAGGCAACTGTAGGCTGTTTCTTACTGCTCCAAGTGACTGCAACACTCCCAAAAGAGAACACATATCCACTGGTAGATCGTCTATCAGAAATACTACCAGCCCAATCAGCATCAGTGTATCCATGCAGCTGTATCTGAACCCCAGTCTCATAGAATAGTCCATACTGCAATGTGGACTTCACATACCTGAGTATGGGTCTAGCCGCATCCAAATGCGATTTCCTTGGAGCCTGCATAAACTTACTTACCAATCCAACAGCATAGCTCAAATCTGGCCTGGTAATAGTCATATAAATCAAGCTTCCTACTATGCGTCTGTACATAGTAGGGTCTTCCAGAAGCTCACCTGCATCTACGCTCAGCTTCACATTCTGCTCCAAAGGAACTGAAATAGGCTTACAGCCTGTCATCCCATATTTGGACAGCATGTCCAATCCATACTGCCTCTGCAAGAGCTGTATCCCACTTGGTGATCTAATCACCTCAATGCCCAAGAAATAACGCAGCTCTCCCAAATCCTTCATCTCAAACTTTTGCTTCAATAGCATTTTCACATGAAGGATATCTTCATCACTGTCACCTGTCATAATCAAATCATCAACATAAATGACAAGTAGCATAATACCTTTCTCTGTTTTTCTCACATAAAGTGAGAAATCTGCCTTGGAAATCTGAAAGCCAATAGTGACAAGATACTGTCCTATCTTGTCAGACCATGCTCTAGGTGCTTGCTTCAAGCCATACAAAGCTTTCTTCAACCTGCAAACAAACTCAGGATGAACAGCATGCACATAACCTGGTGGCTGCTTCATATAGACCTCTTCTTGCAAATCACCATGCAAGAAGGCATTCTTTACATCCATCTGATGTAAAGACCATCCCTTTGATGCAGCCATAGCAATGACTGCTCTTACAGTTGCCATCCTTGCAACTGGACTGAATGTTTCTTCATAGTCAATGCCATATGTTTGTGCATACCCCTTGACTACTAATCTTGCCTTGTATCTGTTCACAGAACCATCTGCATTGTGCTTCACCTTATAAACCCACTTACAGCCAATTGTATTCTTACCTTTAGGAAAAGGTACTAACTCCCATGTAGCATTTTCTTCCAAGGCATCCATTTCTTCATCCATGGCTTTCTCCCATTTTTCTTTTCCCATGGCTTGCTCAAAAGATGTGGGTTCTGGTTCCTGTATCACTTTGACCATATATGCATAGTGAATGGCTGTAAATCCATCATATTTCAGCCTATCCACAGGATACCTAGCTCTTGTAGACCTGCGGAAAGTAGGTTCACTCCCAGGTGCTCTCAAAACATCCCTGGTCTTCCTTACTCCAGGTGTAACAATAGAAGGAATACCCAACTCATCATCAATGCTCTGTTCTGAGCCACTGGATTCACCATCCACATAAGAGTGACCTGCATTCACATCAAACATGGACTGATCAACCTTCTCTTTTCCTTTTCGTGATACCTGCATACCACTATCTACATTGCTTTGAGAAGATTCTCATGATCTCAATCTGCCTGTCCATGGCGAAGAATGTGAACCACTGCTAGAGGACGCTCCAGGTCCACTAATATTTTGTGACTGCTGCTGTGAATTCTGTGCAGCATTACCATTTTGTGCATCTACATCATCAATCACATTTACTGGTTTATACCAGCTACTCATCTCATCAAAAACAACATCTCTGCTCACTGTAAACTTACGAGTAGAAGGGTTATAGCATCTATACCCTTTTTGCTGCAGAGAGTAACCAATAAAGATGCAGTTCTCAGCTTTTGGATCCAACTTGGATCTCAGCTCATCTGGCACATGTACATAGGCAATGCAACCAAAAATTTTCAAATGAGAAATATCTGGTTTCCTACCAGTATACCTCTCCTCTGGAGTCATTCCATGTATTGCTGCAGTGGGAGTCCTGTTCATTATGTAGACTACTGTAGCAACTGCTTCAGCCCAATAAAAATCTGGCAAGTCTTTTTCATTGAGCATGGCACGAGATACCTCTCCAATATGCCTGTTTTTCCTTTCTGCAATTCCATTTTGTTGTGGGGTATAACTGCATGAATATTGCTGCTTTATGCCATGCTCCTGCAAGAACTTTGCAAACTCATTTGAGAGGTACTCTCCCCCTCCATCTGACCTTAGGCATTTTATTTGCAGACCTGTTTCTTTTTCAGCCATAGCTTTAAGGGTTTTGAAATGCCCAAAAACTTCACTTTTCTTTTTCATAAAATACACCCAAACTTTTCTGCTATAGTCATCAATAAAAGTGACAAAATAATGACAGCCTCCAAGAGATGCAGCTTTAGTAGTCCACACATCAGAGTGGATTAATTCCAATGGCTTCTCACTCTCTTGAACATGTCTAGGAAATGGTTTCCTTGCCAGTTTTCCAAACTGACAGGCTTCACATACCTTATGCATTTCTGCAACCTTGAATTTTGGCAATCCTGCAACAATATTTTAGGCCTGCATTGATTTAAGTCACTGTACATTAACATGACCAATGCGTTTATGCCAGATATCAATATCTGCAACTACACCGGTCCCATGTGCAAACATTGCTGCACTCAATTCAGACATGTCTGCATCCAGCGTAAA
This sequence comes from Lygodium microphyllum, assembly GCF_053477565.2. Taxonomy (NCBI): domain Eukaryota; kingdom Viridiplantae; phylum Streptophyta; class Polypodiopsida; order Schizaeales; family Lygodiaceae; genus Lygodium; species Lygodium microphyllum. The sequence goes on along the minus strand of NC_141137.1, from coordinate 139,417,119 downwards.
CATTCTCCCCTTCTTCTTTCCTTTTGCTATCAAGCGACCTCTATTTTTCATATCCTCAATAAAGCATCCATGAGGATTAAATCTGACCTGCAAGCCCTGCTCAACCATTTGACCAACAGAAACCAGATTCTTGGTGATATTCGGGACATGAAATACATCGGACAGGTATTTCTTTTTCCCATCCTGCATAGACAAGGGAATTTTTCCAATCTGCACAATAGGATGTGCAGTATCATCACCAGTCTCCACAAATCCTAGTTTTTCCATTTTCCTTGCATCCTCCATCCATTCTGCATGACCTGTCATGTGGTTTGATGCACCTGAGTCAACATACCATACATCATTGCTTTCTTCTGCACTTGTCACAGAATTGTTCATGTGCTGCACCATGAACAAATGCTCATTTCTGTCATCACCCTGTCTACTAGAAGATGCATAATTCCCTTGTTGCAGTTTTCCATTTATGATGTCATTCTGCTTTTTATAGCAGTCTTTAGCCATATGACCCATTTTACCACAGTAGTAGCATTCAACATTACTGTTTGCATTTTGACCTCTTTGCCATCCACCACGACCTCTTTGGCTCCCCCTGCCTCTAGAGTTACCACGTCCTCCTCCATAGGACTGGTTTTCTTGAGATTGCTGCATATTCTGATTTCTACCACGGCCTCCAAATCGGCCTTCTCTACCTCTGCCTCTACCTCTTCCAGCATTTGAGTAGAAGACAGCTTCTTTTGAAGTTCCTCCTGAAGAAGATGCACCACCATTTCTCTGTTCCTCAGAAATTAGAAGAGCAATCAACTCCTCAAAATCATAAAATCTTTCACGAACTGAAATGGATGTCCGAAACTGTGCATAATCCTTTCCTAGACCATTCAAGGTCACAGAAACTAAATCATCATCTTTCACTGGTGACCCAATGGAAGCAAGTGCATCTGCAATCTTCTTCACCTTCATGTGGTAGTCGTTGATGCTCATATTTTCTCTTTGCACATTGTGCAACTCTTGCTTGAGCTGCATTTTCCTGGCTTGCGTATTTGTGCTATACATTTTTGACAAAGTATCCCATGCCTCCTTTGGCGTACTTGCATCCTGAATATGCACAATCATAGAGTCTGAAATGCTGATAGACAGCCAATACATAACTTTCCTGGCTCTCTCATGCCATGCTTTAAATGCCTGCATTTGTTGTTGATTGGGAACATCAGGAAGAACTGGTTCTTCTTCATTTCCTACAACAAATTCCCAATATCCTTTTCCCATAAGGAAATTCGTCATTCTAAACTTCCATGCTTGGAAGTTGTTCTTGTCAAGCTTTTCAGTGACAATCTGTGAAAGAGAATCAGATGCCATTACAGAAGACTGTAAAAAATTCTTTCGCTGCAAAAACCACAGCTTCACCCTCAAAAGGGAAAATCTGCAAAACTGGCGAAAGTGGTATTTGACCACACAGTCACTTCCTAGTGACGATTTTGCATCAACAGGCAACACGGATGATTCTGTAACTCCCAATGTCTCTGCACACAAGCATACAATGCAATTTTTACAGTAACTATTCACTGACCTGTAGAACAGTGGCTGCACAGCATAAAACTGGGCCTTTTCCTGAGTGCGTGCAGAAAACTTCTGCCTCCAAAACAGGCCCCGAAATGGCCTCAAATAAAAAAAACAGCATATACTGCCCTCTTGCTTCACCGCGAAGGGCGTCTCAACCTGAGACAATGCACTCCTGCAATTTCCGGTTGTGCTACCTGCAGAGATCTGCTCCCAAAACAGAAAATGAAAGCAACACTGCTCCTCTTACCAGAACACCGCGAGCTTGGCTTGCTTTCTTGAGCTCCTTACCACGAACAAGGCTCTGATACCATGTCAAGATTGTGGGAGAGAAGGAAGGAGTCTCACTTGTAGCTTTCTTGGTTGCACAATGGGGGAATACACACAAGGGTGGAGGCTGAAAACAGTTTTCCTCTTCTTAGTTTGTGTAAGCCAAAAGAACTCACATACAAAGAAATAGAAGAACCCTCTATATGGGTCTCAAACCAACTCAACTAACTAAGGTGGCATACAAACTGAGCCACGAACTAGAGTAGATAAGGATAGCTATCATGTAGCTATTATTCAGGGGCGGTGTACCAACCGCGTCTGCAACTGACAAGTCGGTGACATAAATACACAACGGTCACCCTGGCGTATCACGAGTGGAGCTCGATATCTCAACAAAAAGGGCTGAAGTTGGTGGTTTGGAAGGACAATATGATATGTTTTAGAGATACAGAGAAATCGATTAAGCCAAAATTTTGTAAAGGAGGTATGAAGAAATTATTGGAGTAATCTCTTTTGCGCTCTTCTTATGTGATGTGAGAGGTGGCACGAGAAGTTGCTGTCTATGGTCTTCAATTGGAGCAGTTGCAAAAGAACAAGTCTCCTTTATGGTCCTATGCACTGCATGCAGAAAAGAAAGGTAAAGCTTCATCATCCTAACTTTCAACCATAGGAGATGCAATTAGAAAAGAGACTCGATTGACTAATCATGTAGATATCTTTTCTATCTATGCTTACATTGCAAAATCTCAAGGATTTGAAGCGCTTGTTGAAGAAAAGCTGAAAACAGATAATGATCAATCTAAAGGATCAAAGAGGGCATCTAGAAGGAGTGAACTAGTTCTTCAGCCTTCTTCTAGAGCAGAGTATGGCTGACGTACAAAATCCAAGAGTACAAGAAGATCAAAAGGCCCAAAAGCTGTAGGATCCGAAGCCAAAAAGCAACCCAGATTCAAGCTGCTATCTGACATTGAGACATCCATATACTTGAAAAAGGTACTTGAGGATTGAATTCTTCATTGCAAAATTGAATTTAATTTTGGAGAAGTCTTGGGGATTGCCAAAAGAGAATTTCATGATGCTATCATCGACATCATTAAAAGAAAATGACAAGTTATTGAAGAGCCAACATAGGATATGATCCATTGAGAGGCTTTAGCTATTGCTGAGTCTATTCTCTATGGGTTGCAGATTGAAGAGGTTGATTCTGATGAAGGAGACTATTGAGGAGTCTATATATGGAGCTCTATGTATGCAATCCATGAAGTCTCTTCATCCTTTACTTCAGCCTGTACAGTATGATGAGAATGAAGATGCGTCTAGATTGGTGCCTTGAAGCCATTTTTCTCATAGTCACTAGGCTCGTGTGACTACAAAGACTATAGTCAAGCTTGGTGAAACAGAGACTCCTTGTGTTGCTCTTTTGGATCATGGCTCTAAGATCAATGTCATAGTGTGAGGTTTATATGATACTGGTGGATGGCCAATTGATGTGGATCATGGTTGGCGCATGCATGTGGCCAACAACACTCCAGGAGATTTGTATGCTACTTGTCTAAATTGGAAGATTTTTATTGGAGATGTGGGCGAGTCTTATCATTTCTTTGTGCAAAACTCTTGTTTTTATCCTATTATTTTGGGGCATCCATTTATTGTTGAGTCTCAAATGGAGACTAAGGTTCTGGATGATGGGTCTGCGGATCCCGAAGCAAGGATGGAAAGAGAGCTGTCCAATTCATGACCATTTGTATCAACCATCAATGGAAAAAAGTTTTTTTGAGGGATTCCCCTCTTCTAGTAGGAAAGCTAGGTACTACTGGCTCTTGCGAGGCGATAGTGCTATGAGTCAGGGAAAGCTCTCATCTCCTGGCAACAGTAGTTTTTTCTCATATGGTGTATCCATTGAAAGTACTTTGTGATTTCAACATATTTTTGATATGCCAAGAGCTACCAGATAGTAGTATGTAAAAAGAAAACAAAAAGAATTGATGCTTGCAGGTGTTTTGCAAGAAAGAAGACCAGATAGATGGTCTCTATGATGGCCTTTCATGATCAGATACCATGGCAGAACTTTCGGTATTGCTGAATACTAGCAATTAAGAGTTGTCATATGTCTTATAGGTCCATTCTCTGGTGATATATTGCAAATTTTTTGATTTCAGGCCTTCAAAAGAATTTGGGTGCTAAGGTTTCTAAGCAAATAGCATTCTTTGCTGATATATTTCAGCAAAAAGACTTGGATGTTGCTATTTATATACAACAAAATTTGTGTTTACCAAGGTATTTTCAACAAGGGTTGAAATTTGCAAGTTGTAGCAATGAAGCCATAGTTCAAACAAAATATAAGATAGTTGACAAGAAGGTTAGACCAGTTGAGAGACTACTACATTTTGATAGTGATGAGATGATTAGGAGAACTACTATGCCACCTCCTTTGCGAGATCTTGTAGGTGTTGGGCGTAAGTTTTCAGTTGAGACATTGAAAGAGATGAAGATTGGGATCGAATATTTTTTGCTTCCTAAAGAGGTAAGATGTTTTGAAGAGATTTTATGCAGACATGAAAAAGCTTTTGCTTTCTTTTCACATGAGATTGCATGCGTTGATTCTACGGTTGTGATGATGGGGGCTGAAAAGATGAGTGGGTTGCCTCTCACCCACCCAACCTCCAATCCTCACTAAGAGAGCTAAAGAAGGGTATCACCTAGCCAAAGGGGCTAGGACATCCCTTTCCTCAAAGAGAATGGAAAGAACCAAAACACAACTTCATGAGAGAGAACTTGTAGCCCATCTTAAAGGAAATGAAGATGATGGAAGGTTAAGAGAGGTGATGGCTCCTAATTTCTCCCATGAATATATGTATAACATGAGGAAATAAGGATTCCCCACCAATAGAGCATATGGCAAGTCTTAATTAATAAGTTTTAGTATGAATGTAGAGGGAGAATTAGAAGAGAGTACATATGATCTAGACACCATATTAGAATATGAGAGAGAAAGAGAGAGATGAGAAGAGAGGGAGACAAGAGCAGGAGAGGTAGAGGAAGCTTGCCATTATGTATTCATGGAATGCTACATAATAAAAGAGACTCACTCATAGCTTACCTAAAAGAGATGGACTAGCATGAGGGTGTTCTAAAGTGCTCTCATATGCTTGTCATTGTATTTCTTTACATCTCCATGGGCACCTTATATAGCCTCCATGAGAGATTAGATTAAGCTAATCTTCTTAGTTAACATAATCCTAAATGATGTATGGCATCTTTGAAAATATGGAGAATAGTGGATGGGACACGTCCCCACCTTGGTCATCATGCAAGAAGCCAAGGGTGGTGGTAGACAAGCTAGAGAAAGGGAGCTAGATTACAAGATGTGGGTCCAAAGCACATTATTATAATATATTTACAAGAAGGATAAAATAGAAAGTTGATGTGATAAGGGTGAAAGAAAGAAGAAAATTTCTTGCAAGCAGTCTGCGCCTTTGTAACTTCAAATCGGTGAAGAATCTGAGAAAAGTTTCTTTTGCAACTTCGTAGACCAAGTCAAAACTGGTTGGGCATCATGGGAATTTTCTTGAAATTTTATTTTTCTTGGGATTTATTGAACTTATAAAAAATGGCTTCTAAAAGCTGCTTTGACTTTAGCTCCTTATATGTATATAAATACATATAAGCATGTGACAGAGGGGGTCCATGCTTGTAAGATTTTGTGTAAGATCCAAATGACACCATGATGTGGACATTAACTTGTGTACAAGGGTGAGGTGTCCTCTAATGATGGTGATAGATCCCAAATCTTGGTGATGTAGGTGGAACCCACGTGTAGTTTGAGGTTAGCCCTTTGAAAAAATCTATGCACTCACTTAACCCCTAGGTGTAATAAAATTCCATCTTTACTAAGATAATCCATCTATTTAACCCTTTACATTGACATCCCTCTTAAGAACTTGCTCCCCCACTTGCTAGATATATCATAGCCGAGAAGCAATAATGTAGCATACCTAGTGCTTGAAGAGTAAACCCAAGTGATATGGTAAGGCTCTTGATAGGGATTTCAGCAAAATTTTATGGTAGAAATCTAGTTTGTAAAAAACTTGAATAATTAGCCCTCTCCTTAGGCTAGAGGCATTGATGCCTTTAGCTTAGTAATGATGGTCCAATAGAGCAGGGAGGACTGCAACCCCCCATTAGTGGCTCTTTGTCAAATGATTGCTCCAAAGTGTCCCTATTTCTTTGAAAATAAGGCTTGAGTTGCCATCCAATTACCCTTGTCTTGTGAATCCTCCCATCCATGTTAGCTAGTTTCCATTTGGATATCTCCTTATGACCATGAATGGCCCTTCCCACTTGAACAAAAGTTTAGCATCCTTTCTATTATCAAAGCGATTATCATAGCATAGCACAAATGATCCTTCCCTTATGTGTTTGCTAGCCAGCTTCTTATTAATGTCTTCCTCCTCTCTGCAGCCTGCATGGAATAGTGTTGGACTGCTCCTTCTCTATTAAACTACAGCCTCTCTAGATCCAAGATCCTTTTCTCTAACTTCTTATTTTGATTCTTCTCTCGACCGGCTACTAAAACATGTAAGCTATCTAGTTCTACTTCTATAGGAAGCAAAGCCTCTTGGCCATAAACGAGGTGAAATGGAGTATAGCCAAGTGAGGTTCTGAATGAAGTCTTGTAGGCCCAAAGAGCTGCACTCAATTTTTTATCCTAGTGCTTGGGGTGCATGTGTACTTGCTTGGTAATTATCTCACAAATCAACCCATTCACCTTTTCGACCAAACCATTACACTATTGGTAGTAGGGAGTAGAATGCATGCATTTGATTTTTAGCCTTTCCATTAGCTCCCCCTCTATCCACTAAGGGACTCAGAGTGGGTTTCACCTGTAGTGGTGACACCCAATAAGAATGGCAAATGACGGATTTATGTGGACTACACCCCCTAAAATGTTGCAACAAAGAGAGATCATTTCTCTCTTCCCTTTCAGGATGAAATACTCAATGAGGTGGCCGAGCATGAGAGATACACTATTTTATGATGGGTATTTAGGCTATTTCTAGATCTAAATAGCTGAGGAGGATCAATAGAGGACCACCTCCATCGTGTCTTGGGGGTTTTTTGCTTACAAAGTAATGCCATTTGGATAACTACCTTCCAATGATTCATGAATTATGTCTTCTATCCATATTTTGATAAGTCCATGAGGGTCTTTATTGATGATTTTTGTATTTATATTATAAGGCTCTACATCTAGGAAAGGTGGATGAAGGTTTCAACCACCTCGCACAAATGGGAGGGTAGCTAAAGCATGAGAAGTGTCGTATTGGCAAAAGTAGTGTAACTTTGTTAGGGCATGTCGTAAGTGAGCGGAGCATTGAAGAAGATCCAAACAAAGTTAAGGTCCTATTGGCGGTGCCATCACCATCTTCTTTGAAGAAACTAACGTATTTCATTCAAAAGCTGCGATATATGGGGCAGTTCATTCATCTCCTCTCCCAATTAATGTTTCCACTACAACAATTGACCCACTCTGAGGAGCTCCTATGGAGTGACGAAAGCACAAGGTGCTTTCACGAGGTGAAGAAGGCTCTCAGCACCCTTCCCATAATTTTATAACCTTGCTGGGATCAAGAGTTTTTTGTCAATCCAAGTTTTGGGGAAGATGCTCTAGGGGCAGCACTAATAAAGAAGGATGCAAAAGATGGACTGATGAGGCCGGTTTACTTTTCTAGCAGAGTAATGACAACATCAAAAGAACGAGGGTACAAGATGGTGGAGGTGATAGTTTGGTCTCTAATGTTTGCTATAAGAAAATTTCAACCTTATCTTCTCCCTAGGCCGTTCATAGTGATCACAACAGAAGAGCATTTTCCCTATGCCTTAGAGCACATGGATGTTTTAGCTAGAATCACTAAGTGGGTGATAAAACTCCAAGAGTTTGACTACACCTTCAAGGTGGAGGACTCTACTCAGGCCTGCCTAGCTGATTTGTTGACCCATAGATGCCATCAAAAGAAGGAAAAAGAGAAGGGAAAGGTAAAAGAGAAGACATCTCCTCTTGAGGACCCGCCACGGGTGGATAATGCTCATGCACTCTACTTCGATGGGGCTTACAAGCATATAAAAGACAGAGCGGCAGTAGGAATAGTGGTGTTTAGTCCCAAAGGTGACAAACTTTACGGAGAAGGTATCAGCTTGGAGGATGTCCATTCTAAAACTGAGGTAGAATATCAAGCCTTTCTTTTAGGTTTGAAGTGGCGTCTCTCACATGGTGTTACTCAACTTAATGTTCTTGGGGATTCTATGCTAACATTCTTGTGGAGCTCCATGGATAACAAAAAAGAAAAATTTAGGCAACATCATGTTTCAAAGATAGCACCTAAAGAAAAATGTCAAGGATGTCTTGTATGAATGCAGATGCATGAATCCACAATGCAGGTAGTCCAGTCAATGGGTGTGCTATTTTTAGGATGCTGTCAATTAAGTTCAGTAGACTTGTTAAATCCACGTCGTTGGCACCCCTTGCTTGGTCCTACTCTGCACTTTGATGGTTTGTCTATGTCTTGGGTCCTCTCCTATTGGTGGGTTCCTTGAGTGGTTTATTTGAGTGAGCTCCTTTGATGAATGATGCAATAAAGAGGCAAGCGTTAGAATGAGTCCAGAGGTACGTGAGAAGAGAGAAAGCAAAAATCAAAGCTGAGAATGAGCTTGCAGTAGAAGCCACCTTTGACGCCCTTGCGGAACTCTTTACAGAAGTCCCAATGGCACATCAAGCCCTTTCTCCTCCTACTGGAGGTCCACTTCCAAGCCAGATCCGTCCTGGAAGGAAAAGGAACTTGATTGACATTGTTTTCTTTATGTCAGTGCCTTAGTTGCGTGAAGGAACCTGTATTTAAATTGGGTAATTAAGGAAGTTGCTTTTGCATATCAAACATAATGTGGTAGGTAATTAGATAACTAAGCAACCTGAGGAAAGTGCGGTGGACGTGACTTGGGTCCGTCCTACGGAAGGGTGGTCCCGGTTAGCTGGGAACTTTTCTCAAAAGACGTGTTAATGAGACTATGAAGACCTAGAGTCAGTAGAGTTAGAATCTCGATTTATGCTATTTTAGTGGAATGGGACTATGCCTTATGGGCAAAAAGGTTGAGCTTCGCATCCCTCTCGTTTTTCATTCTCCATGAACCAAGTGCAACATAAATCTGCTTCAACTCTGTTGTTCGTACGCAAAGTGGTTCGACGCTAGCTACTTCCTAGAGACTTGGCTGATAGGAAAGAAACCCTAACTTCAGGTCGATCTTAAGTGGGAACGGCCGGTTACTTCTGCTTCGGGGCAGACTCGAGAAGACCTAGATCGCAAACCCTGTGACATTCCTTGCGAGTGCCAGGTGGCGCTTTCTAGACTCCCCTCCCTATGGGCTGCTAAGACATGTCCCACAAGTGGACAAGTGGACACGTTACAATTGGTATCCGAGCAAAAACCAATGAGATCTAAAGATTATAAGTGAAGTTAATGGAGAAAAATAAAGGGAATAAGGGGATAAACAGGGGAGGGTGAGTAGAACAGAGCAGTGTTTTCTATTGAAAATATTTCTTTACTCACTTATGGATGCTGGGTTGCAGAGTCACGAAGCATGGAGCAAGTTCTTGATGTTCCAGGTCATGTTCATGACTGCAATGCATGCTTCGAATTATCATCAGAGGCTTGGCATGATGAATATTCTAGACCGCATCTATAATCCTTCGCCCCTGTATGCAGAGCAAAGATTGATAGGAGACTCAGGAATATACTACATAGCAGCCTACCGACTCGTGACCTTCAAACCAACTTGAAGAGAAACTTTGCATGTTAGCAATCGGCAAGTCAAGCAGAAGAAGTATGTCTATGAAGAAGTGACCCAGGTGATCTCTGTTGAAAGAATCAAAGTGTTAGGGCGCTATGAGAAGAACAGGTATCAAAGGAAGGGATACCCCAAGCTTCCTATGACTTACCGTTTCTTGAAAATCCATGATCCCACTCCATATTATTATTCTGTCCCTGTAGCCGATTGTAACACAATCCTATTTTTCCCAAACTAATGTATCAATCAGCCTGTCCTACTTATCCAAAATAAATGCACTCAAAGGGATATGCCTTCATAAATAAATAAGACTTTTTACAATTATCATAAATATTAACCGAGGTATTAAGTGATTAAATCACTTAGCTAAAAAGCTCTGCTAGTCATATTAACATAATATGGGAACGTATGATAAGATGTTAACATAAAGAATCTTATTGTTCAGATGCAGCCCCAAGTGCAAGTTCCAAATCCGACTCCTGCACTAAGTCCAGCTGTGGCTCAAGAGAAGAAATTCATTCTCAAACAAATTAAGCCACTCGAGTTTGATAGCAAGGGAAGGACTGTTCAAGCAGATGCGAAGATCTGGATTGAGTCCATGGAGGACTATTTTGAGGCAGCATGCACCTGCTAATCAAGCCATGCTCGCCAAACTTAAGCTTACAGGCGAAGCAAGACTTTGGTGGAAATAGTGGTGCAGAGACCAAGCGATCTCGGAGGGGACAATCACTTGGGATAAGCTTAAGGAAGCTGTGCAAGGGAGGTATCTGGCACCTGCCTACCACACACAAAAGATGAATGAATTCTATGACTTGAAGCAGCTAGGATTATCCCTCGAAGCATAAAATTTGAAGTTTGTTTCACTCCTAAAGTATGCACCTCCAATGGATATGACACAACATGTGTCAAAATTCTGTATTGGGTTGAATCCACCCATAAACACTCGATTGGAATCAATGCGCCCAACGGACCTACAAGACGCACTCATTCGAGCTGCTCCAATAATACAGGAGGTGCAGACTAAAACAAGGAATAGCAGGATTTGGCCTTACAAAAATCAGAAAAAGGGCATGTTTAAGGCTCAGACTAAGAGAGCGGAGGGATAGAATCAAGGTTAAAGAAAGAAAGCTAGGGTCAATGCTGTCAACAACCTTGTTCCAACACAAAGCAATGATCACAACCCATGTTGCTTCCATTGCAAAGAGCCCAGACACTTCAAGAGGGAGTGTCCCAAGCTTGGCAGAGGGCATCACCAGGGGCGATTCCAAGGTCAAAATAGAGCCGCTCATGGCCAATGAACCACCCTTATGGCCAAAGGGAGAACCTCTAGTATTTCCAACAAGGAGTTGGACAATGAAGAAGATCCATCCATGGATGCTGACATTGAGAGGGCAACAGTTCACGCCACTCTTCACAAGAAGGGTCCAAATCGCCAAGTCTCGGTGATTCAAACTCCATCAGAATATCAAGGTGAAATCTTCAAAACCTTGATTGACTGTGGCAGTACACATTTCTTCATCTCACCAATCTGTGCAAAGAGATTAAGGATAGCCACAATACATGCACCTACTTTACTTGTGGAATTAGCAAATGGTCATGAGGTCACTTGTACTAGGCAAACTGCTAAGGTGAAATTCCTACTAGGTGGGAAGCCAACTTCTGTGAGATTCAGGGTAATGAACCTAGTTGTCCACGAATGTTTAGTCGGAATGGATTGGCTAATTGATGACACCCAAAAGAAGCATATAAACAAGGCACAAAAATGTCCATGCACATATCACAATTTCATCTTTTGTAAAAAAGATAACAACTATATTGTTTCAAAATCACTAAAATACACACTTACATGAGGGGGCCATATCCACATCCACATCCACATCCACATACACCATAATAAATAAATGGTATACACAAAAGTGTTACGTGCATGCATTGGTGAAGGATAGGAATACTCAAAATTAAAGGCCAAAGGCCTTATAATATCAAATGTATCAAAGTTTCAAAGAAATAATAAAAATACGAAGGGGTGTGCTTTTTGGGGAAGAGGTGGGGTGGAGTGCACGAATGGTTATGTGCCTCTCTCCCTTCCCTCTCTTGTCCAATTGCATATTCTCCTTTTTGGTGGTGCAAAAAGTTGTTCTCTCTCCTCTCTCCTCTGTCTTTTATGCAGAAATTCTTCTTTTCCCTTTTGTTATTGTATAATGGTTGAAGATATGGATGAAGATGATGAAGATAACGAGTTTGTTCATTATTAAGTGGAAGATTTATGGTTTCTTTTTAGTTTTGAGATTAATGGCTCAGCCATGTGCATAGATTTTGTACGCTTCTACCTTGATTTCATGTTCATTTTCTGCTGTGGGAGGGTTGCTGTCATTTTGGTGCGCAGCCGGGGAAGAAGCTAGTCTCAAGTTTTGTGAAGAATTGCAAACACAAAGAAATACAAGTGCAAAAGCTTTTGGATTGTAGAAGAATCGAGAAAGAAGGTCTCCCGGGAATATGGAGCAAAGAAAAACCAGGAAATCTCATGGGGTGTAAGAGGCAAATTCAACCAGCAAAAGCACACTAATTGCAAATACTGGGAAAATGAGAATGAGATGGAGAAGCAATCATTGGCTTCCTCACAACCGATCTTCATGTCCCTGTGCCTCATCAAATCGATGAGAAAAGAGAAGCAAAATTAGTCCAGGATCAGGCTCTAAAGAAGCCAAGGAAGGGGAAGAACCACTGCATAAGGTCTTCCTCACAGCGCAAGGTCCTGAACAGGCATGCAAACTCCTCTTAGTTCTATCAAAGACAATCTATGTTAAAGAAGAAGTAACAGAGGCACAAGAAGAAAAAGAAGAAGAAAAAGAAGGGGAAAAGGAGGAAAATAAGCCAGAAGGGAGAACTCAGAAGAGGTGAGAAGAAGAAAAGACTGACACAGGGGAGGGGTCGACTGTGAGAGACACAGAGAGAAAAGGAGGTTCCCACGTGCCTTCGTACCACGCCCCCCTGTTGTGCAGGGCGCCCCTCCCTCGTTCACCTCCCTTCCTTCGTCTTCCTCTTCTGCTTTTTCTTGACATGGATATAGACACAGACAACGACGAGAGATATTGAGAGAGAGAGAGATTATAGAGATAGGCATGTAACAAATAGACATAGAGAAAGAGAATCGGCAGAGCAGCATACGGGTTTCGTAAGCAGAGGCAGCAGGTGGGAGAGAATATGGTTAGATTAAAGAGGCCAAGTGAGGTAGATCGCGAGAAGAACAACAAGAAGATGAAGAACAAAAAGACGCAAGCAGGGGTTTGTCACAAGAAACCCCTTCAAATCCCTCTCCCTCGTCCTTGTTTCAAGCTCCTCCCCCTTCACTGTTCTATCTCTTAGCCCTTTGCACCCCCTCTGCGCCAAGTTTCTTTCACCTTTTCATTTCCTACCTGCATCTTTAGCCTTGTGGGAGAAGAAGAAGAAGATGCGGCAAGATTTGATTGTGGTTGTCACATCTTTGCTTTCATGACTCTGGCGTCGTATCAAATGCTTGTGCGTGGCCTCGATGGCAAAACATCCTGACTCCTATAGTTCTCCTACCCTACCATCGCTGGCTCTCCCCTCTACCATCGTGTCATGAGAAGAAGTTCAAGGAATGGAAATCGTAGGCCAAGGAGCGAGAGCTTGAGAAATCTGTTCGAGCCTTCATAAAGAAGTAGATGAAGGAGAAACAAGTGGAGGCTGACTATTCACAAGATATACTGAAGTTCAAGGAAGAGACTTCTCGAGCATGAGAAGACGTAGCATCTATTATTGCTAGTGGACTTGCAGAATCCAAAGTATTAGGACAACGGAGGGTTATGGAGAATGCACCAGCAAGCACTAAATAGGCATGTGCATGGTTAACTGAAGTAGTTGAAGAAAGTGATGATGACATGATCGAAGATGAAGGGGATGATAAGATCGCAATAGAAGATGGAAGAGACATGGATCTCACAAAATAGGCGAAGGGTTTCAATTTGGGTCCCCTCGTTCCTTTGAAACAGCAACAGTAGTTGGAGAAAGACATGGATAATGTCAGCTTGAGAAGATGGAAGCAACAGTTGCTGGGAGGCTTCCTTCTAGATGCCATAGCATCTCCACCGTTGGGATGGCCTACAGTCCTTTTGAAGCCCTTATCGCCTCTCCTCCTCTTCTTCTATAGTGGGCACTCCCTCTCGCCTTCCCTACATCCATGCCTTACTCTTTCACCTTCCCAACCTCACCATCCACCTCCAAATCTACCTTTATGCAGTAATCTATTGCATTTCCTGTTCTCCATATGCAATTCAAAATTACCAGCATTAAAAAAATATGGAGATGAAGAAATCAAATCAAATATGAATAAGAAGAAGGGCAAGAAAAGGGACCGAAAAGAAGAAGAAGATAGGAAATGGAGAGCAGTTTTGTGCTGATGCCTTTCCTCCTTCTTGTGACCTGGGCCAGCAATACTCATAGGCCTTGTGCTTCCTAGACTACCATCGCTTCTTGAGGCCTCTCCCCCCTGCCTGCTTCGAGTATTATGTCCCTGCCCTGAGAGCCACCAATATTCCCCCTCTCTTTGGCCACTTATACTCCTGGATGCCCACTGCTATCCCTCTTGTCTGTGCGAAGGAAACATAGAGAATTGCAATGATGTAAAGGTGGAGGTAGAGAACGATACCATCCTAAAGAGAACCAGGAGTGAAAAGGTAGGTAGAGAAGTTATGAAAGAAAGCCAATATGCCCGAACCCCTTCCTTCGTTCTCCACCTTGAGACTGCCTCGACAATTTAAGATAAGTGTTAAACTAAAACATTATATTCTAAAGGCAATCCTCACACAATCTTTTCTTATAATTATTTATTCTTTTCTTCCTTGATTTTCTACCTACCCTTCTCCTTCTTGAAAACTCCTCAATGCCTCGTATGTCCCTTCTCCATGAACCTCTTGTTTCCACATACCACACCTCCAACTCATCTCCTCTTCTACCTTTCCTTAGACACCCTCACAAAAAGAAAAACAAAGAATGAAGGAAAAAGAAGAATGTAAACTAAACATTATAGATTAAAGCTTAATAATCCTAACATCATATAAAAAACAACCAAAAGAAAAACCTTTTGCTAAGCATACCTCTTTTAAGATTTATTCTCACAAGAGTTATTATAGCTTTATTCTTCTTTTTCATAGCACTATTAAACTCCACCTAATGAAACACATGAAGATGTGTCTACAACCAATCCCTTCTCTTTCAAGTGCCTTCGGAGCTACGTGATGGATGGAATCATTCATCTTCCCTCATTGTGGGATGGAGAAGTTATTCTCATGGATCCTTATTGAAGATAGAACCCAATCTTTTGGAGACTATACCAGTTTTCAATGTGGGAGTGCAATGGAGGCAGGAGTTCCCTTATTCTGGTGGTCATGGATTTGGAGTCCCATACCCTACCATGGCTAGGCCTTATGATCGAAGTTGTTTTACTAAAAATTTTGGAAGTGTTTGTGTTAGACAGTGGTTCTTCTTTGACAAGGTTCGCGAGGACGCTTCACATTTCAGTGTGGGAGGAATATGATGACACCCAAAAGAAGCATATAAACAAGGCACAAAAATGTCCATGCACATATCACAATTTCATCTTTTGTAAAAAAGATAACAACTATATTGTTTCAAAATCACTAAAATACACACTTACATGAGGGGGCCACATCCACATCCACATACACCAAAATAAATAAATGGTATACACAAAAGTGTTACATGCATGCATTGGTGAAGGGTAGGAATACTCAAAATTAAAGGCCAAAGGCCTTATAATATCAAATGTATCAAAGTTTCAAAGAAATAATAAAAATACGAAGGGGTGTTCTTTTTGGGGAAGAGGTGGGGTGGAGTGCACGAATGGTTATGTGTCTCTCTCCCTTCCCTCTCTTGTCCAATTGCATATTCTCCTTTTTGGTGGTGCAAAAAGTTGTTCTCTCTCCTCTCTCCTCTGTCTTTTATGCAGAAGTTCTTCTTTTCCCTTTTGTTATTGTATAATGGTTGAAGATATGGATGAAGATGATGAAGATAACGAGTTTGTTCATTATTAAGTGGAAGATTTATGGTTTCTTTTTAGTTTTGAGATTAATGGCTCAGCCATGTGCATAGATTTTGTACGCTTCTACCTTGATTTCATGTTCATTTTCTGCCATGGGAGGGTTGCTGTCACTAATACCCAATGATGTCCACATCCACTGTGGGAAGGGCCAAGTCTCCTTTCGAAATTTTGAAGGGGAACTAGTCACGGCTCAAGGTGAGGCTGGTAAGCCAAAAATACAGTTGGCAAAAGAAACACGGATAATAAAAGGTGTTCAAAAGGGGCTACCTATTTATCTGATTAAACTGAATAAGCTAGATCAAAATCAGGAATCCGGAGGAGAACCTTCATGGTTAAAGGAATATGCAGATGTATTCCCTGAAGATCTAATGAAACTTCCTCTCAAAGGGAAGTCGACCACAAAAACAGTAGCTACACCGGTCATAAAGAGGCCGTATAAGATGTCCATCCCGGAAGCTATCGAACTGACAGAGCAAGTCAAGCAACTGTTAGATCAAGGCTACATCTGTCCTAGCAATTCACCATGGGGAGCTCCAGTGTTGTTCCAAAAGAAGAAAGATGGAACGCTTCGCCTATGCATTGACTACAGAGGGTTGAATCAAGCAACCATTAAAAATAAATACCCCATTCCAAGAATAGATGAATTACTTGACCGTCTTCAAGGGGCAAAGATCTTCTCAAAGATAGATATCAGATCTGGATATTATCAGATAAGGATCAAAGAAGAAGATATCTCGAAGACTGCATTCAGTACAAGGTATGGACACTTCGAATTCCTAGTGATGTCATTCGGGCTGACGAATGCTCCTACTACCTTCAACAGGTTAATGCAAGATATCTTTAGGCCCTATCTTGATGACTTTGTACTCGTCTTTTTTTACGATACCCTAATCTACTCAAAACAGGAAAAGGATCATGAACCCCAGCTTTGCATTGTTCTTGAAACAATGAGAGCACACAAGCTTTATGCCAAGAAGAAGAAGTGCACATTTTTCAAGTGACAGATTGAATATCTGGGATTCATTGTATCAGCAGAAGGAATTTCAGTAGATCCAGCTAAGGTCAGAGACGTTCTGGAATGGCCAACACCAACTTCTATCACAGAAATACATAGTTTTCTTGGGTTGACAGGGTGGTACACAATTTTCATCAAAGATTATGCTTTGATTGCAGCACCTTTGACTGATCTACTAAAGAAGCAAGTAGAAAATTGTATGGTCACCTACTGAATAGAGACCAGCTTTGACAAACTAAAGCAAAGCTTAGTATCAACATCCATCCTGAAACTTCCTAATCTTAGTAAGGAGTTTGAAGTGGTAACTGATGCTAGCACACTTTCTTTAGGATGTGTACTTATGCAAGAAGGTCATCCCGTAGCATATTCTTCAAGAAAATTGAAGAGCCATGAAAGGAATTATGCTACCCATGACCTGGAGCTGTTGCTTGTCATCCATGCTCTCAAACTTTGGAGACATTACTTGCTAGGTAACAGATTTTCCTTAGTAACGGACCACAAGAGTCTTAAATGGATTTTCACCCAAAATGAGCTCAATATGAGGCAATGTCGATGGATCGAAGTGCTGGAAGAATATGATTTTGAAATCAAATGTAAGCTTGGAAAAGAGAATGTAGTTGCCGATGCACTCAATCGCAAGGCATTTCTAAATTCTCTCATTTTGCAAGATCCATCAACAGCAAGGTCTCTAGCCACAAAGGTATCAATGCCAAACAACCCGATTCTTGAGCTAGCAAAAGAAGGGGCATATCATGACCCAATCTATCAGAAAATGCTAAGGGAGATCCCCATCAAGGATCAAGACCCGAACCTAAAGACGAAGTATCAAGAATTCTCCATCAGTAGTGGAAGACTTGTCTACTTTAGGACAAGATTATGTATCCGTGCAAGCCAAACTCTCAAGCAGAAGATACTTTGGGAAGCCCATGACTCCCCTTTCTCAGGACATCTTGGTTATGCCAAGACCCTTAACATGGTCAGGAAGAGCTATTTTTGGAAAAGGCTCAAGGGAGACGTACTCAAATATGTCACAGAATGTTTGTCTTGTCAACGCATTAAGCACATATAGGGCATCAACATTGAATCTAGGACTACCGAATCCTCAAACACCATCCTAACCACTTCAGATAATAGATCCGTAGACTAGGTTCCACTCCAGCCATCCTCTGGAGGAGATAAATCCATGGTTGAAAGTTTAACAGAAAAGGCCAACTTCTGTTGTTGATAATGAACAAAGAAAGAGTGGGCGGGAGGAACAAACTCCATAAACTACTCAAAAGTAGTCCATAAGATATCCATTCTAGACTGCAATCACTCAATCTTGGCCTAAAATAAAGGACATAAAGTGGCATTCTGTAGAAGAGCAGCCAAGTCCTGTTGAGACATAGAAGGAATCGTGGGGACACAGGGACTTGGAGGAATGGATTGTGACCTCGTCAGTTGGTCCTTCAACTGTTTAATCTAGGAGGCTTGGATTCCACTATATTGTGAGCAATCTACAAGTCTAACAGTTTCATATCTAGAAGAGTCTTGAACTTTTGAGCTTCTTTGGACATTTTCTCTTTCTCTTCAGAAACCCTGGTGACCTCTGAGCTTCTGCTAACTGATTTTTCAAAGAAGATATTTCTTCTCTCTAGGTCTCAATCATTTTGGTCTGCTACTCTATCTGCTTAAACAGATCGGAAAGAGTGTCTTTAGCAAAGGCTAGCTCTGTGGTTGCCTTATTCATATGGTCTTTGGATTGCATTAATTCTTTATAAAAAGAAGAATATAACTGTTGAGCACAAGATGTCACACTGAGAGTTCAATAGAACTCTGGATGTCTTTGCAAAGGAAAGGAATGGCATCCACTATCACTAAGCGATTCAATGAAGGAACTGATATATCCAAAGAACCCTCTCAATGTGCCCTGAATAAATTGTTGCATGTGAGGTAGGCAGGGAGTTCACTTCTAGAAGTAGCAGGAACTAACACTGAAGGAATGATTGGTGGAATTGTCTCTGCTACCCACTTCAAGCGCTTCCGCTGAATGACTAGTGGAGGAGGGAAATCGGTATCCTCTATGTCAATGGGTTCTGAATCTTCTGAAGGTGGAGGGGGAGGGATAGGATTAGATGGAGTAGGTAAAACACCCTTCTTAAGGCCTGAATATGTCAGAAAAGCATATAAATATGAACCAAAGGTTACATTGGTAACATTCCCTTGAGTCACCTTGACAAAATGCTGGTCCATCTTTGTAAAAAGGTAAGTGCTCCAATCAATGGAAACCCCTTTCAAAACCATCCTAGAAGCGGTGAAGATCTCCTTAGACAAGTAGTGAGATGGTGTCTTGGCAGGCATGAACCTGTCTTGAAGGAATTGGTAGACTAGCTTCCAGAAAGGATCAGTGATCATTGAGAAAGACACTCTTGAAGTGTTAATCACCTTCTTGACATTGAGGACCTCTTTAGTATGCTTCTGTAACAGCTTGAGGATATCTTCATTGGAGAATAAATGTCTGGCTATGATGAAGGTTTCCCCTTTGTAGGGAAGGGAAGAAGCCTTCCCTAACCCTCTAGGTGTCAGGACCATGAAAGTAGCATGAACCAAACCCGATTTCTTACTGTATGATGTGAGAAACTCATCATAAAGGGTTCGATCATCTAGAATCTGAGGGATAGGAGCAACCACAAAAGATGCAAGGCCAGCTTTCACAATAGGCTCAAAAGCCAGTAGGGAAGAATAATCCCTACTGATCAATGGGACGTACTGAACAGGAGGAGGCGTACGAGGTGCCATTCAGATAGTAAACACACAACACAACTCACAAACAAAAGAGATGTCTATAGAACTAGTAGAAAAGATCAAAGATAATATATCAACCAAGGTTTTTGAATAGGACTCAACCGACTATCCCCAAGCAAGGCACATCCTAGAAAAAATTCGACATGACCTTTGTTAATGTCCCCATTACTTAGTTTATTTTAATAAACAATGTGCTTATACATTCCAAAGAAATTTGATTTATGTTGCACATCCACATATGGAAAAAAACTGCAGAATCTCTATAGGATTTACAAGAAGCATGACTGGTTTACTAGAATGGTCTGAAATCTGTAGTATCATGTTTAGATGACTTAATTTCCACTTTAGATAGATCCAAATATATATTGTGACTTATTTTGAAGGGAATAAGTCATCCAGGATAAAAGATCGATAAAAATAATGTGATTTATGAAAATCGTTATTTTCGCCTATTTTTTATAGATTTTTGCAATTCTACCCATGTTGGCTTGTCAATCAGATTCATTCCAATTGCTTTAAGTATGCAAACAACTATATTTGGAGTTCATATGACGAAGTTATGATCCAAACAAGTTACAAGGTAGAAAAAAATGAAATCTTTGTCATCAGTGATTTCATCAAAAATGCCAAAAAGCAGGCACCCTCTCTTTATCCCCCCCTCCCCTCTCACTACTATATAAACAGAGGTAGGGCGTCACGTCAAACACACACAAATACACAACAACCCATGCAGATATCTCTCTGCTGCTATTGACACGATGAAGCTCTGCTACAATCAACCAAGCCTCTCTTTCTCTCTCTCTTTCTAACCCTACACGGAGGCGCCGCCCGAACCATCAAGCTTCTTCCATGGCTCCCAAGAGACGTCGAGGTGCTGAGCAGGATGACACTCAGAGAGCTCCCTAAGGCGAGGAAATGGCCGTTGCTACTGAGGAAATTCAACATGATGCTGAAGTGCAAGTGGAGGTTAACCCCAAACCCTTCCAAACCGAAGAACCAACCATCCCACAACAAATTGAGGTTAGGGCCATAAATCATAATCACAATGGATAGCCTAATGGAGATAACCACGTTTAGTACATAAGAAAAGGATTGCTTTTTAAGCTATTAATTCTACAATTTCTTAATAAGGGATAAGCTAATAATCCATTACATAGATTATGATTAGTTAGAACATACTTAAACTTACAAAAGAAACATGTTAGTATTATCAAATGATTTTTAGGAAGGAACACAAAAATTGATAAAGGGGATAGATTTTATGCATCGCATTGACAACTGTGTTAAAATGTCTTAAGATTATGAATGCTTTTGGATTTGTGAATGATGACTTATGGCTCTGTGATTCCGTGCTTGCACAAATGGATGGATTGTGGATTATGGCAGTTCAAGACGTTGGGGTCCCCAACCCAATGCTCCTTAACACTCTGTGCAATGTGGAAAAACTCCCTGTGCATAGGGGTCCTATGCTCCCGAGGGAGGTAAGTGTTTTGATTTAATCACTCGAGCACCTGAGAGGACAAAGGGCCGAGTCGTAAGTGCCCCTGTTATGTAGGATGGCTCTTGAGGCTCATGGAAGCTTAGAGGGGCTCTGAGCCAATAAATTTCCATGTTGACCGCGGACGAAGTGCAATCACATACAGCCTAGTCCCGAGGGATTGGAAGGTCCTATCCTAGGCTGGACAGTGTCTTTCTGCGGAAAGATGATTTTTTACCACTCTGCCGAGTGATGGTTTGAGATGTTATTATGAAATAAAGTATCTGATTTTTTGAATTGTTTGTTATGTGCTAAAGGTTGAGTTTAATGAACCTAGTCTAACGGTGTAATAAAAGAAAGCTGATTTTATATGTCCAAATAGTGTGGTAGTATGCTTTGTTAATTAGAAAACTAAGCAAACCCATCGAGGAAAGTGGGAGGCTTCGATCCTAACAATTGGACGCCTATGGCTGGGTGGACCCGATAAGTCGAGTAACTTTCCAACATTAGATAGAGCTGATTAAATTGTGACCCTCCAGATATCGATAGGATTAATTACCAAGTTTAACACCGTTTTAGGGGGCTGGAGCTGAGATTTTACCTTATGGATAGGGGGATCGAGTTACACTCTCCCCGCCTCTCACTCTCTTTGAACCAAGTGTGGTGTTAACCTCACTCATGCCTTTGATTGATTACAAAGTGGTCTTTCTTAGGTGGGCGTTAGATTGCTGTTAGGGGTGACTTGTCCACGCCTCCCTTGTCAAGTAGAATTCCATGTTCAACTAAGTCCAAGGTTTCCCATGGGGAGACGGGATGGCGATGTACATGAATATGAATTTCAATCGACTACTAGAGGACTCCTCTGGGTCTATTGGAGGAGGCACCTCACAACCTCTAGACATATGTGACCGAAAGCTTCATGCTATGCAATAGACAGGCACTCGAGACCCCATATTAGGCAAATAAAATGAAAAATGAATTCAGACCATACCCTGAACCGTATAAATCAACCAAAGCAAGAACCACACATGTCATAACCAAAACACCATTGACCATCAGTGAGATGAGAAAGACCATTTTGAAGTGTCCATCCCACGAAGCGTGTTTATTGAAAAATGAAAAAAGAAAGTGTAGTGAGGGGAATGATTTTAGTGAAGGGTTTGTTTTAATAAATTATTAAAAAAGGTGTGAAATTTAATTAGGTTGTAAATCTTAATAAGAAAACGGCGGTTCGTTTTGAAATTGCTATTTAAAATTTATTAAGGTGAAGCGATGCTTTTAACGAATCCCGGACTTCGATACCCAAACTGGATCTCTAAATGCAAATTCATTAATTAAGAATTTAATGTGTCTGAAGCGCTCTTCGTTTTTCAGCACGTGCATTTTTTGCCTTTGAAATGCACGTAGCGCATGCAAAGTGAACAACTGGTTGAGTTTTATTTAATTAAAAAGAAGGCGTGTTTAGCGCGAATGCGCATACCATGGTGGTGATTAAGGCTCATTTTAGAAATTAATATGTGAATTTTGGGAAAATAAGAAAATAAACAAGAAGGGGAAAAGAATTACCTAAGGGTATGGGTGTGCATGTGCAAGGATACACTAAATGCACATGTATCAGTCCAAAAATGCAAATGAATCTCAAAAGAGAAAAGCCAACAACTGAAAAAGATTTGAACATAGTAAGCTCAGAAAAAACCAAACCAACACCGCATTGAAAAATAATAATTAAAAAACATGTGGTGTTTGGTGAGATTTTTTGCAAGACAATACTAGATTTTTCCAACTTTTTTTTGTTTATGTTTAGCATTTAACATGTGTTTTTTCAAGAATTTTGCCCAAACATAGAAATGTGACCATTTTGTAAAGCATGCTTAGCTTTGGAAAAAATTTACAATTAGAGTAAAAGGTGGATGGATTTTTTTGAAAGTTTTTGGATTTTTTTTTGCTTTTTATTTATTTTTAAACAAAATTTGACCAATTTTTAATGGATTTTAAATGAATTTTGGAAATTTTTGAATTTTTTACAATTTATTTGTAGAATTTGAGGTATTAAAATTTTCAAAAGTATCTATTTGGTTAAAGGAATTTTTAGCTATTTTTTGGAATTTTTTAATTAATTTTTATTAATTTTTATTAATTTTTTTCACTTTTTATGTGTTTTTAAGGGTTCTTTAACAAATTTTTAATGAAAAATGGGATACCCAACTACGTGTGAATAGTAGTTGCGCACTCCCACGAACGAGGCCGATGTGCATCCCCCTACGTGAATAGCCGCTAGAAAAACCGCACAGAGGCGGGCACGAACCGCACAAACACAAAGATGAACACGTTTCAACATGCGAACAACTGCGTACGTGCAAAACACACGATCATCAATGCGCAGAAAAATGCCGACAAAGATTTGCGGGTACGTGTGGGTGGCATGCGACAGTGGCGAAAGGAAGGGTGCATAGGAGGGGGGTTTAAGGCAAGGGAGATGGGTTAGGTTAGGGTAGTGGGGGAGTTAGGGGGAATGGGGGGGAATTAGGTGGAGTGGGGGGAATTAGTGGAGTGGGGGGTTAGGTTAAGGGTGGGGAGTAGTGGGGGGAAGTAGGAGTAATTGGGGGGGGTGTGGGCAGGCAAGGATGGTGGGTGGGCAGGGGACTAGTGGGGTGGGACGGGCAGGAAGGGGAGGGGGGTGGGGTGGGGTTCTGTGCAGGTGGCAGCATGGGAGACGGCGGGGAGTAGCACGACGGCAGTGAGCAAGGGCGCGCAGCGGCCCGGGGCAAGGTGGCTGACACAGCGATGGCGGCCGGCGGCCAAGGGGCAGGGCGGCGGATAGCCAAGCGTGGGGCAGCGAAGGGGTGGAGGGCCACGTAGAGGGAAGAGGGGGGAGGTGGCGACCGTGGGGAGAAGGAGGGGGGAGGTTGGAGCCATGAGGAGAGGGAGGGGAGGTGGCGACGGTGGGGAGAAGGAGGGGAGTCGAGGAGGCAGAGAAGGAGTAAGAGAGGAGGAGAGGGAGAACGAAGGAGAAGTGGAGGAGGAAGGGAGAAGAAGGAAGAGGAAGGGAGGAGGAGATGGGGAGAGGGGAGGAAGAAGAGGGGGGAGATGGAGTTGGGAAGAGAGAAAGAGAGGGAGAGAGAAAAGGAAAGAAGGAGAGAGAGAGAGAGAGAGGGAAGAATGAGAGGGGGAAAACCGTCAAGTGGGGAGGGGGGAAATGGGGTTTAGAAAAAAAAGAATTTAAAGAAAATCAAGATAAATAATTAAGAATAATAATATTAATATTAATAAGTTTTAAAAAAAGGAAAAACAAGGACACCCCCCCTTGGCCCACGCATAAGCGCAGGGTGAGGTAAAAAAATTTGCAATGGCGAGAAGCAACGGGGACCGGGACGGCAGCACGGGCACAGGCTTACGCGACGGACACGATGTCATGACGAAAAATCGAAAAAACGACGGTCACACACCACGCGAGAGGCAAGATAAGCACAAATTGGACGGAAAATTTCATAAAACCCAAACCGTACGCCAAAACAAAATGTGGTAAAAATAAAAACGGGGTTGCAAGTTGAGAGAAAGACAACGAAAAAGAGCACCCGGGTGTCCAAGAACAATTCAAGGCGTTCACATGGAAAAAATGCAAAAGCGGGCCCAAAATCTCATACAAAAAGGAGTATCTAAAAAGCCAGTTGCCAAAATGAAGCATGGAAAAAAGAAAAAATGTGAAAAAATGTATGCCAAATAAGCCTAGCATGTCATAACACAATTCCGACGAAGATAAGACCTGTTCACATGGAAAAAACCAAAAAATTAAATTAACATAAGAAGATCCAAGCACCAAAACGAAGGGTAGGAAAAAGGAAGAATGCCGGACAATAGTGTGTCATAGGACTGTCATGTTGGAATGCATTTCTAGGGGGCTAGGGGGCTTTCACATGGAAAAAACAAGAAAACGGAGATCGAAAACTACAATAAAAATTAATAACAAAAAATCCAGAGGTCAAAATAGGGTGGAGAAAAAAGGAAAAATGGAAAAGAAGGGTGGCCGGACAAGGCTGTCTAGATAGAATTGAATTCCAAGGAGAATAGGGCAGGTTCACATGGAAAAAGATAAAAAAACATTTGTGAAAAACGCAAGAAACTACGCAAAAATGAATAACGGATAAACTATACGCTGGAATGACACGTTGTCAAAGAGGTTACTATTCATAATATAAATCATGGGATTCTTATGAACACATAAGAACTTCACTGGGAGTTATATGAGGAATTTGCATACAAAATTCAGACATTGTTATCCAATAACCAACTTAGTTACATAAGTTCTTTTGTATTTAGCATATAATTTTCAGTTATACCATGTATATTGATGAAAAATAAGTCTATGGGAACCTACAACTTGGTCAACTGGAAGTAATTGACAGTCTGGAGGATAAATCACATTGATTCAGGTGCAAAAATATGGTCAGAACTCAAGAAAAATGCCAAAAGTTGCCAAAAGTCCACTAAGTTCACAGGGGTCCTGAAGTAATAAACTTAAGTGACCAACAAGTGACTTGGGTAGGTCAAAAAGTGACCTCGGCCTGAGCAGGGAGCAGCCCGCATTTTTTGGCGTAAAATGCGAGCTGCACAGTCTGAGCACAACCGGAGAAAGCTGAAGCTATGGTGCATGCTTTGGAGCATGCAAACTGAAGATCAACAGGCCCAAAAGCTGAAGATGTAAACACGGTGAGAGCTCCACTTCTCTGCCCATTTAGTCTGACGAAAATGCATGTTGAAACAGTCTATAAAAGGGGAAAAACTGAGAGAAAAGTATTCAACCTGCTCTTATACACGACTTCTCTCATTTTGTCTACCTCATTCTTGGTCCAATGAAGCCCGACTTGTACCCAAGTACTTGAGTGACTTTGGGGCAAGCAAAGGGTGAGGATTTTGAAGGTATATGGGCTGTTATGGGCTGAAATAACCAGTCATAAATAGGGTAGCCCACTGTTATTGTCCATTTTTATGAGCAAACAAGAGATTTATGTGGTTGTAATGGAAGGAAATGACCTCTTTTCATCAGGACTTTGTTCATTAATGATTAGAGGATCTTCTTCATGAGTTTATGCACTCATTTTGAGCTTGATTATGGGTTGGAATTTTCTGCTTTAAAATAGGGCTGAAGCTAAAATTATGCTTCTTCAATTCATTTCATGTATCATTGGCCCAAATCTTGAATGTATTTGAGTCTATCAACATAATACTTGTTCCAAAGGGTTGAAATCCATCTATGTACTTGAAATAAAAACCATTAGAACTTGCATTTGATATTCATAATTGAATTGAGAATCTGAAAATATCCTTTATGATATGATGTATGTATCCAGAGGCATTTGATGTAATCAAGATAGAGTTATTTCATCCGTTCATGTATGCTAAATACATAGAGAAAAAACTTGAATTCTTCTTCCGTACCTAAATCATTTCTAAATCCCGGATCGTATTAAACCCCAATCTATTTCCCCTTCCTGAACCTTGAATTCTAAACTCCTCTTCTGCACTAAAGCCCCGGTGGTAGACCTTCAGCCCTTAACACGACGACAGTGGTGAACCCGACGTGAAGGTCCGCTGCGGAAGAAGTCCAATGGGAGAATCATCAAGTTCGGGAGGAGATGCCTTGCAACAGTTGGTTCGTCTAATGCAAGAAAGCCAACAACAACAATTGCAATTTCAGCAACAATTGCAATTGCAACAACAATGGAGACAAAAAGAAGAGCGGATTGATGCTGCTGCCATTAAAGCCTTAGAAGCAGTTGGGCAAGAGCTCTCAAGCAATTTAATGGGAAAAATGTATCCTCTTTTATCCGCCTTTATACTGACAAGATGGTCTTCTTTGGAGTCCCTCAACATGCCTGGAGCCGTCATTTTGCCCGTCTGGCTGTGCATGGTCTCCAGGACTGAATTCATGGTCTTTTCCAAAAAGATGCAGGATGGACTGTGTTCAAGAAGGCTCTTCGAGAAGAATTTTTCCTTGAAGATTCTGGCCTTATGACAAAGAAAGTCTTCACCGAATGGGTCGAAAGGCCCAATAAGGGTCTAACCGCCACTGCTCTTCATCGAGAATTTGAAAGAAAATTTGCCCAACTAGATCCTGATGACCAACAAGATATGGAAAGTCAAAAGATTGAATTATTTCTAAAGGCTGCAGATTCTTCTCTTCAGGAGAAATTAACTTATCGACTTGAAGACCCTGACTCTGAGACAGGATTGAAGACTGCTTGGAGTGACGTCACTGAAGCAATTAATATGATTGCTCGAAGAGAGCGATTGCGCCTAAGATGGGGATCAACCCCTGCAACAACTGAATCTATGAAGGAGCCTATTCCAGTTTCTTGACCTCCTGTCTCTATGGCGGAGCAACCAAGAAATTCTGTTGTTCCATCTCCAAAGAAGGATGTCATGGACGAGCTAATTAAAAGCATGTGGGATCTCCATCTTAATCTAACAGAGATTAATTCTAAAGTGGAAAGGCTTGATGTAAAAGTAGAAGAAAGGGGTCGGTCAACTGCCCAAAGGCCTATACGAGAAGGCTTCAAAAGACGATGTATTTGGTGTGACAGCCTTCAGCATGACAAGAGGGAGTGCGGTGCATTCTGTGAAGCTGAAGCACAAAAATTAGTCTTTTGGAAGGATGTAAAATTCATGCAACCGAAACCGGGCCTCCTCTTGAGCCAAACTTCGGCAACGGTGGCATGAAGAAAAGATTGGAGGATTTGGCAACAAGAACGGCCTATGCAGCTGTTGATGCTGCAACCTATGGGCTGCAAATTGAGCCAACTAATGAAATTGTTAAAGTATGTAAAACTAATGCAAAATCTAAAGTGTGGATACAGGCCTTGGATCGCATGGAGCAAGGCAAGGCAACTAAAGATGATTTAACCACTGCCAGTCAATGTATTCGAGGAAGAACCGGTTGGACCGAGCCTGTGGATTCATTTTCAGCTTTTGCCCGGTTAGCTGAAATTAATAATCAAGAAGCCATGATAGAAGAAAAGAGAAGAAGATGTTGCCGGTCCTTCTTCTTCAGGACCGACTAAATGCATAACAAGAAGTAAACCAGACCAACAGAAGGCTGCTGAAAATCCACCACTGCCAGAATTTGACATGGGAGATGCCCCTCAAGCAAAGAAGACAGAAGGAAAAAGAAAAAGCAAACATCCCAGTTGTAAGTTGCAGTCTGACATAGAGACCGCAACGGATCTTAAACAGATCCTAGAAGAAAGGATTATTGGAGGAAGAATTGAATTTACATTAGGTGAAATTCTTGGTATTGCAAAATGAGGATTTCATGATGTAATTAAACAAAAAAGATAATATGTTGGTGAGGAAACTGAAGAATCTGTACATGCTTTTTTGCAAGTACTTCATGTGTATTTGCAGGATGAAGAAAAGCTGAAAACTCAAGGGATTCGATTGGAGGCAATGAAAGAATTGATTGCAGCCATAGAAGCCAAAGATGAAGACATTTATGAAGCAGAAACTGAAGAAGCCATTATGGTGGGGACTTCTCAATCTAAAGTGCAGCCCATGCATAAGAAAGAGGCTCTTCTTCACAACATGCAAGAAGAAAGTGAAGCTCACTTTATTCCTAGTAGTCACTACTCCCGTACCCATTGGGCGAGGGTGACTACTGAAACTGTTGTTAAAATCGGTGAAAAAGAAACTCCATGCATTGCCCTTATAGACCATGGTTCGGAAATTAATGTTATGTCAAGAAGTCTCTATGAGAATGGCGGATGGCCCATTGATGTGGACCCAGGATGGCGCATGAAGGCAGCCAATAACTCTTCTAGCAATCTTTATGCAGCATGTCCTTATGTACAAGTTACTATTGGTAATGTAAAAGATGAATTTCATTTCTTTGTTCAAGATTCCTGCAGAGCTATCCTATCATTCTTGGACAACCATTTATTTCCGAGTCTCATTTAGAAACAAAGGCTCTTGATGATGGTTCATCATATGCTCGGATAAGAAGTAAGGATAATGACAAAGCTGTCCAATTCTTGACCGTCTGTGTTAATCACCACCGGAATAGAGATCGATTGAGAGATCATCCTGTTTCTCCTAATGCCCGAGAATTTAAGGGTTTTCGGGTAGCACTGCTATAAGTGGAGGCTATGGCAGTGCATCATGTCACAAAAAATTGCCTCCACATATAAAGGAGGCAAGGCCAAAAGCTGATTTGCAGGTTTTTACAGTCAATAGTGTGGGCTGTTATAAACAATTTTCAGCCATGAACAGGGCTGAAAGAAAGTATTTGTGTCATATGGAACAAGAGCTGAAGCAATTTGATGTTTTACCTAAAGATGAAGAAATTTCAGGACTATTTTATGGGCTGAATTATAATGATACAATGGCTGAAATTTATACAGCCGTTCATGCAGAAAATCAAGCTGAAAATCAGTCCATACAGGTATGTACATTGGATATGTATGACATAATTCAAGAATTTGTAGATTATGAAGCTTTTGGACAGCCAAACAAGGATGAAGTAAGAGTAGAAACAAAGTATAAAACAGTTGATAAAAAGGTCAAGCTGGTAGCTACTCCTCTACCGCCTGAAAGCGAAGGACTGGCAGAAAGGGTATCCAAACAGCCAAGCCTTCGTGATCCTAAAGATATTGGTCACCAATTTACAGCAGAAAGTCTACAAAAGCTGAAAATTGGTGAAGACTCTTTCCTCTTGCCGGCGGCTGAAAAGCAAATCTTCATGCAGATGTTAAAGAATCATGGCAAAGCCTTTTCATTTCAGCCACATGAAATTGGCTATGTGGATCCAAGCATTGTGGCACCAATGGTGATTTTTATGGTCCCACATGTTCCTTGGAATCTTAAACCAATTCCGGTTCCAAGGGCTCATTTGCCTAAGTTATTGGAACTTCTAAATGAAAAGATAAAAATGCGAATATTGGAGCCATCTTCAGCTCCATATTCCAACCGATGGTTTACCGTAACTAAGAAGAATGGATCTTTGCGATTCATTCAAGATTTATAACCCGTTAATAAATTCACTATTAGAAATGTTGGATCAGGGCCAATTGTTGATGAGTTTGCTGAAGCTTTTGCAGGTAGGGCAATCTATTCCATGGGAGATTTATATTGAGGATACGACCAATTTCAGCTTGCTTTGGAAAGCCGAGACATTACCACAATGAAGACGCCTCTTGGCTTAGTCCGCATGTGTACTCTACCTCAAGGGGCTACGAATTCAGTAGCTCACATGATGAATGCTATGCATAAAGTATTGAGGGATTATATTCCTCAATTAACTCTTCCTTTTCTTGATGATGTTCCAATCAAAGGATGTGAAGTTCATGAGAAAAATGAAGAACTCAATGAACTTGGATGTCAAAAGTTTATTTTTGATCATATTAATGATTGTGCTCAAATCTTGTCTAAATTAGAAGAAGTCCATCTTACTCTTTCAGGAGCTAAGTCTATTTTTGGAGTCGAAGAAGTCCTTGTGGTCGGACATATGTGTGGTCCATATGGTCGAAAGCCTTCTCCATCCAAAATAGATGCTATCAGCAAAATGCAGGAAGAATGTACAAATGTTTCAGAGGTGAGAAGCTTTCTTGGTGCATGTGTCTTCTACCTTATTTGGATACCACATTTTGCTCATGTTGCTGAAAGTCTTTATCAGCTGCTAAGAAAGGGCCAAAGGTTTATATGGGAAAAAGAACATACTCAGGCTATTCGGAAACTCAAGAAAATGCTGATTTCAGCCCCCACTTTAAAGAGGGCTAATTACTCTAATGGACAGCCCATTATACTCACAGTGGACACAAGTCCTATTGGAATAGGATGGGCAGTTGGTAAAGACGACCTTAGCGAAGGTTCTTAATGAATGACAAAGAAGGTATGCTCAAATTAAAAGAGAACTTTGGGAAGTAGTAACTACATTAAAATGTGACAAGAGTACTTCATGGGCTCACACGTTATAGTTGAAACAGATTGCCTTCCACTCTTGGGCATGATCGCCAATTGTTCCACTCCCGACATAGCCATGCTAAGATAGATAGCCTATATTAAATCCTTAAATCCTGATTTAAAACATATTGCAGGTAGAGATAATCCAGTTGCTGACATGCTTTCGTGTGCCAGATATAGGGATAAAGAAGAAATGATGGATGAAGAAGAATCAAAGTTTATAAATGATACTGTAAATGCAGGTACAAATATGAAAACAGCAAGTATAGCTGAATCTAATGTTGATTCAGCAGTCAAAAATGCAGGTACAACAAAAATTACAGCAAGTACAACAGGTTCAGCTGCTAAAACAAATTTTACATCAGCAAGGAAGGATGAAGCAACCAAAGAAGGACAATGGACAGCTAGTAAACAGCATGTTCAATGTTTTGTTATGGTTTGTTCACACTTTAAAGAAGAATATTATACAGATGATTGGCTAAAAATTGGCCAATTTTTGAGCACTATGACAAAGAAGGAAGATTGGACTAATGAAGAGTTCAAGAGAATTAAGAGAAAAGCTTATGGTTTTTTTCTTAAAGATGGTTACCTTTGGAGGCATGCGAAAAAGAAAGGAAGGGCGCCTGTTCGTGTCTTAGGAGACAAAAAGACTCAAAGACAGGTCATGCAAGAATTTCATGAAAGCCTATTGGCTGGTCATAGAGGCATATGGGGCACTTTTGCCAAAATAAAAGAGAAATTTTGGTGGCAAAACATGTATAAAGACATTGAGCATTTTGTTGAGTCTTGTCATGTTTGTCAAATGTACTCTATGGTAAAGCATAGAGATGGGCTTCAGCCTACCTATCCTTTATCCATTCACTATAGATGGGTTATTGATTTAGTAACCATGCCTACAAGAATTTGGAACATGAGATATCTAGTACTTGCTAGAGAAGATCTCACAAATCAAGTGGAAGGAAAAGCCTTGACAACAAAGTCTACTCATGCTGTTTGTAGATTTTTACTTGAAGAAGTATTTTGCAGATATGGATGTGTTGCTAAAGTAACTGCTGATAGAGGAGAAATGGATGTTGATGAGGCTCACCATTTCTTTGCTCAATTGGGAATTAAGCTATCTCTTACTTCAGCCTACAACCCTGAAGGCAATGGTAAGAGTGAAAGAGGTCATCAACCAATTCTTAAAGCTTTAGCAAAATCATGCAAAGGAAAGATGAGGGAATAGCCTAAAATGTTACATAAGTTCTTTTGTATTTAGCATATAATTTTCAGTTATACCATATATATTGATGAAAAATAAGTCTATGGGAACCTACAACTTGGTCAACTGGAAGTAATTGACAGTCTACAAGATAAATCACATTGATTCAGGTGCAAAAATATGGTCAGAACTCAAGAAAAATGCCAAAAGTTGCCAAAAGTCCACTAAGTTCACAGAGGGTCCTGAAGTAATAAACTTAAGTGACCAGCAAGTGACCTGGGTAGGTCAAAAAGTGACCTAGGCCTAAGCAGGGAGTAGCTCACTTTTTTTGGCGCAAAATGCGGGCTGCACAGTCTGAGCACAACCGGAGAAAGCTGAAGCTATGGTGCATGCTTTGGAGCATGCAAACTGAAGATCAACAGGCCCAAAAGCTGAAGATGTAAACACGGTGAGAGCTCCACTTCTCTGCCCATTTGGTCTGACGAAAATGCATGTTGAAATAGTCTATAAAAGGGGGAAATCTGAGAGAAAAGTATTCAGCCTGCTCTTATGCACGACTTCTCTCATTTTGTCTACCTCATTCTTGGTCCAATGAAGCCCGACTTGTACCCAAGTACTTGAGTGACTTTGGGGCAAGCAAAGGCTGAGGATTTTGAAGGTATATGGGCTGTTATGGGCTGAAATAACCAGTCATAAACAGGGCAGCCCACTATTATTGTCCATTTTTATGAGCAAACAAGAGATTTATGTGGTTGTAATGGAAGGAAATGACCTCTTTTCATCAGGACTTTGTTCATTAATGATTAGAGGAGCTTCTTCATGAGTTTATGCACTCATTTTGAGCTTGATTATGGGCTGGAAATTTTTGTTTTAAAATAGGACTGAAGCTAAAATTATGCTTCTTCAATTCATTTCATGTATCATTGGCCCAAATCTTGAATGTATTTGAGTCTATCAACATAATACTTGTTCCAAAGGGTTGAAATCCATCTATGTACTTGAAATAAAAGCCATTAGAACTTGTATTTGATATTCATAATTGAATTGAGAATCTGAAAATATCCTTTATGATATGATGTATGTATCCAGAGGCATTTGATGTAATCAAGATAGAGTTATTTCATCTGTTCATGTATGCTAAATACATAGAGAAAAAACTTGAATTCTTCTTCCTATCATACATACTACCAGCCCAATCTGCATCTGTGTATCCAAACACCTGTACATCTGTACCTACCTCATAGAAAAGTCCATAATGTAATGTGGACTTCACATATCTCAATATGCATCTGACTGCATCCAAATATGGCTTTCTAGGTACTTGCATAAACTGACTCACAAGACCAACAGCGTAGCTCAAGTCTGGCCTTGTAATGGTCATGTAGATAAAACTCCCCACTATCCTCCTGAACATAGTAGGGTCTTCTATCTCATCCCCAACATCAGCACTCAACTTTACATTCTGCTCCAACGGGACTGAAAGTGGTTTGCATACTGTCATACCATACTTGGACAACATATCCAAGCCATACTGTCCTTGGGACAGCCATATACCATCATCACATCTGATCACCTCAATGCCAAGGAAGTACCTTAGCTCACCTAAATCCTTCATCTCAAACTTCTTCTTCAAAAAGTCCTTGACTTTAGCAATCCCACTATCACTATCACCTGTAATAATCAAGTCATCCACATAGATGACTATAATGACCAAACCTGCATCTCCCTTTCTCACATAAAGTGAGTGATCAGCATCAGAAACATAAAAGCCAATATTGACAAGATACTCTCTGATCTTGTCAGACCATGCTCTAGGTGCTTGCTTGATCCCATAGAGCACCTTCTTCAACCTGCACACATACGTGGGGTGCTCTAAATCTTCATAACCTGTTGGCTGATCCATATACACTTCTTCCTACAAATCACCATGCAAGAAGGCATTCTTCACATCCATTTGCTGCAACCTCCAACCTTTGGCTGCTGCTGCCAAAGCAATCACACATCTGGCAGTTGCCATCCTAGCAACTGTACTGAAGGTTTCTTCATAGTCTATGCCATATGTCTGGGCATAGCCTTTTGCAACCAGCCTAGCTTTGTACCTACTAATAGAACCATCTGCATTGTACTTAATCTTATAAACCCACTTACATCCAATAGCTTTCTTGCCCTTCGGCAATGATACTAGATCCCAAGTCTTATTGGCCTCTAATGCAGCCATCTCCTCATCCATTGCTGCATCCCAATGAGTATGACCAACAGCATCCTCAAAATAAGTGGGCTCAATATCCCCAACTAGTTTCACCATATAAGCATAATGATAAGCTGCATAACCTTCAAAACCAAATCTTTTAACAGGGTATCTGACCTTGCTAGATCTGCATACCACCAGATCACTCAATGGAGCCTTTACATTACTATGAGCTCTCTGTACACCTAGTGTCCAGATAGAAGGAATGCCAAGCTCATCATCCAAGCTCTCTGAGCCACTGGAGTCTCCATCAAGAACTGCATCAATACCATCTGACACTTTATTCTTTCCTTTGTCTTTACCTATAGTGCTACTAGATGCACCTAAAGATGTAGAGCTACTCCTTAGTCTCCCAGACCAAGGACTACCAAATGATGTCTCTGGTCCACTAAGAGTCCATGATTCTTACTTTTCAGCCTGCACATGAGTGTAATGATCATCATCAATATCCAATGCATCACCACTAGATGCATATGAACTGCTCATTTCATCAAAGATGACATCCCTGCTCACTCTGAACTTACATGTGACAGGGTTATAACAACGATACCCTTTTTGCTCTAAAGAGTATCCAATAAAGACACATTTTTTTGCCTTTGGATCAAGCTTCTTCCGTAGCTCATTTGGCACATGAACATATGCAACACAGCCAAATACTTTCAAGTGCGATACATCAGGCTTCTTACCAGTAAAGAATTCTTCAGGAGTCATCCCATGAACTACAGCTGTGGGAGTTCTATTCATAATATAAACAGCAGTATGAACAGCCTCAGACCAAAAATCCTAAGGCATATTCTTTTCAGCCATCAAGGCATGTGAAAATCATTGAACTCGTTCGAGAGGTACTCTCTCCCTCCATCTGAGCTCAAGCACTTTACTTTCAAGCATGTTTCTCTTTCAACTGTAGCCTTGAAAGTTCTAAAGTGCTCAAACGCTTCACTCTTTTCCTTCATAAAATATACCCACAGCTTTCTAGAACAATCATCAATGAATGTGACAAAGTATAAATTGCCTCTAAGAGATACATTTTGTGTAGGCCCCCAAATGTCTATATGCACAACATCAAGGATATTTCTGCTTACATCTCTGTCATGTGAAAAGGGTTGTCTTGCCTGCTTACCAAACTAGTATGCTTCGCATACCTTATGAAATTCTGCAACTCTAAATGTAGGCAAACCTGTAACCAACCCTTTGGACTGCATTAATTTCAGCCTTTGTACATTTGCATGTCCAATGCATTTGTGCCAAATTTCAATATCTGCAACAACACCTTTTCCTTTAGCATACATAGCAGCATTCATAGTAATAATTCCAGCATCCAGAGTAAACATACGTCCAACTCTACTTCCCTTTGCAACTAACCTGCACTTGTCATTGAAGTCTTTTACAAAGCAGCCCTTTGCATTAAATCTGACTTGCAGTCATTGCTCTACCATCTGATCGATTGACACCAAGTTCTTTGTAATAGATGGCACAAATAATACATCTGAAAGACTCTTTGTCTTACCATCATACAAGGATAAGGGAACTTTTCCAATGTGTGAAATTGGGTGGCATGAATCATCACCTGTCTACACATAACCTACACTTTGCAAATATTACATCTCTCCAAATCATTCTGCATGGCTGGTCATATAATTGGATGCACCTGAATCAACATACCAAACATCATCATGTGTTCCCTTTCGTGTAACAGCATTCAGCATATGCTACATAACAAACAGACATTCATTTTTTTCTTCATTTTGTCGTGAAGACGATGCATAGTTTCCTTGCTGCAACTTACCACTGTGAATATCATCTTTCTTAGCATAACATTGGGCTGGAATATGACCTGTTTTGCCATAGTAGTGACACACAATACCAGAGTTGTTAGAACCTCTATTCTACCATTCACCTCTTCCTCTAAAGCTCCCCCTGCCTCTAAAGTTACCACGACCTCCTAAAACCTGCATATCGCCAAATTACTGATTCAATCTGTTTTGCTGGTTGTCACTACCATGTCCTGTACCACGGCCTCTTGAAGAGGACCTTCCACGTCCCCTTCCTGAACTGGAGTAGAAAGCTTGGACCTGTTCGCCACTTTTTTTAGATGTCTCACTCTACATGTTGATCTCTTCAGTGATCACAAGGGAGACAAACTGATCGAAATCTGGAAATGGCTTTCTGACATATACGGAAGTTACAAAAGACTTCCAAGCCTTTGCATTGTTAAGTCCACCCAAGGTAGACGACACCAAATCATCATCATCGGGCATTGCATCAATCGTTGCCAAGGCATCTGCAATGCTCCTTAACTTCAGTGCATACTCATTGATAGACATCTTCCCTTTCTTCAATGTATTCAACTCTTGCTTGAGTTGAATGTTTCGTGCCTTTGCATTTACGGAAAATATACTTTCAAGTATGGTCCAAGCTGCATATGAATTCTCTGCATTTCTAATATGTTCCACCATATTATTGTCAATTACTACAGACAACCAATACATGACCTTCTTGTCTTTTGCATTCCATTCCTTCCGTGCCTTTGTCTCTTCTGCAGTTGGAGGATCACTCACCTCCGGCTCCTTTTCTTCACCTGAAACAAACTCGTAGAGGCCTTTTCCAATAAGGAAGTTCGTAACATGGAACTTCCATGAAGGGTAGTTGTTCTTGTCGAGCTTCTCAATGATGGGACTTCCACTGTTCTTTGCCATTATCACAAAACTAATACCAAACAACAAGCAAATCTTCTGCAACCCTCGACCTGTAGTGCACAGCAATACACCAGACAACCTTTTTCACTGTCTGCTCAACAATACATGCAATCTGCAACTGTTTGCAGATAAACCTTATGTTTGCTTCCTGCAAACACCTCAAAAATTACAGATTCACAATCTGTAACCTGCACACCCACTTTTGGTCAAAATAGCCGAAATCACAGTGTACTCTGAAACTGATGTCCGCAACCTTGTGGCTCTAAAACGGGGCTTGAAACGACCTTAGATGGCCAAAATAGCAGTAGGCAAGCATGAAAGGGCTTATCTGCAGAATACACAGCGCTCTTCACGCACACCAAATCTCACTGCAATCTGAGATTTTTGCTCTGCCCTGCTTCTCATGCCTCCACAGGCACTGTCCAAGAGAAAGAGTGGAAGAATGGGAGAGCTTCTTACCTGTGGCTTGCTTGCTCGAACCTTGCTTCTTCTCCTTCACTTCAGCCTTCGAAATCATCCTCTCTCAGTGGCACGGCTCTGATACCATGTCAAGAATTACGTGGTAGGGGGACTTGCTCAAGATGCTGCGCCGAACACATACAGAATGCCCAAGGAGAAGCTCACTCAAGAGACAAGAAGAGAGATGGAGGCCAAAACGTTTTCTTACTAGTTTTTTCTTCTTCTTCCACACACTTTACAATATACACAAAGTATACATAAGATACAACATAAAGAAAAGTGGCTTACTAAGTCAAACAATCCATAACCGACTACACTAGTCGACTGGCGCTATAACTATGCCAGCTGCAAATAGGTGTAACAACCTGAATATAATAAGTAATGAGTCAATGGCCATGTGAGAGTCATAATGACCACCGACGTGCTAAGTGTAGATGTGTGGACCCATCTAACTAAGAAATCCATCATTAATGTCCGCATGTGTTGAGCTTGTCATCTCAACAATTCACATGGAAAAATATCCAATTAGCGAAAATATCGTCAAAAATTAATAACGCAAAAACAGTAAGCTGGAATAGGAGAATGTAAAAAGGAAAAGTGTGTCTTGCAAAGGGATGAACATGGCTATAAAGTTGGATCAGGAGTGTGAGAATGTAAGGGGCTTCATATAGAAAATGAAAAAAATGGCATAATAAAAGCAACCGCAAGGGAAACGGCCTCGATGACAGGGGGTACGAGGGTGGATCGGTGGGGAAGGGACCCCATCAGGGCAAAAATAGTACGTGGTAGACACGCATGATTGGGTAATTACATATGCAGGGGGTATACACAGCAGATGCGCAGGGATGCATCCCCACATTTAAGACCTTACCGGTTAGGGTAGATTGATCAACACGGCGTAGGACTTGTCAATCAATGACTAGACACTGACATCCACACACTTAAGACATAACATGCACTTGCAAACAGAAAGGTAGGGTTAGGAACACTTGGCCCATTTCGTAGATGGTTAAAGGGAACCGTCATTGTTAATGTAGGAAGATCGGAGCCATCGACAGGAGGTACCATAGCTCACCACAGAACACGTGTAGCATGGCAGGGACCATGAAACAGTACCCATGGAGGTAGCTTTGTTGGTAAAATCCAGCAATTCAAGTGTCGATGACGAAGAATAGAACTCTCAGCTCACAGGCACTCAAGAGGAGAATAGAACAGTCGCGCACCCCATGATGTACATCGCTCAATGAATAAGCATGAAATCTCATAACTCATGACCAGTTTAGAATTGAAAAGGGGAAAAATAATTTGGAGGGAGTATGCCACTGTGCACAAGTGATGGTGCATTTGTGCATTCCAACTATCTGGCATAGGTACAAGTAGGAAGGCCAAGGAGCCTTATCGTGCAGTGTATAGAACACAGTGACGTGGCTTGTGATGGTTGCAGAGACCCATCTCATGGGTGCATAGGGAAACAAGAATGTACCTGACTCCAAGTGTCGTAATGTCCCTCAATCCTCACCTATCGATAATGGATTTAGGTACACCAGTCACACTCAACCCCCCTCTGACTGACACTCTGTTGGAGAATAAAGGAGGGTAGCCCGTTCGTTACACCCATTGAGGTAAGCCTCATAGTCACTTGTGCAGAGAATGTATGCCTTGTGTACATTTGATGGTGCAACTGTGCGTCCCGCCCTGTGTCGGCATACGGTGCAAGAAGAAAGGCTAAAGAGTCTTATAGAGCAGTGCACAGGAATAGATCATGCTTTGTGCATTGAGAGGCCCAACTCGTGTGTGCAACACACCATTCACACATCTCACCTCTCAGTTGAATTGAAGGAAAAGGACAGGTCACTCACCCCACCCTCTGTCTCACACTCATTGATAGATACAAAGGGAAGGCTATACTCACATTCCCATCCGGTTAGGATGAAAGCTCGCAGCACTCAAGGGGTTGTCAATGAAGATTGCTTTGTCTACTATTGTCATTAGCATGTTGAAGATGAAGTGTACTTAGGGAGGTAGCCAACACATCTTGTACTTCCATGATTTGTATGAAAGATTGTTGGTAAAAGAGGTTAGACGGATTGATAAAGTTGCAGGGACAATACACCAAGGGAGGTGGCTTGAAATTTTATCTAAAGCAGTTCTACTGGTGAGTCAACTATCCGAAACTGTGGGTTGTTACTACCTTTTTCTTGAAATGAGGCCTGCTATGATAGGGAATTGCTTTCTTTTCTCCCATAGTAGTTTGTTTGTTTTTTTTTTCTTTTTCTTTTCTTCATTCCTACTCACAAGGGTGTTTCCACCTTTTCTCAAAGAATAGGTCGGCATGATAGGGACCTAAGTCCTTTTGTCCCATGACCGATATATCTTTGTTTTTTTCTTCTTCTTTTTTTCCTTTAATAAAGAGAATGGTAGAAATATCATATGTTAGGACCATCCACATCACCATTGTTGGATCAGACAAGAGGAGAACATAGTAAGAATGGGAGGGGCTAGCAGAATGAGATCGCCTCATGAGGAAGATCATAAGGGCTATCACAAGCACAAAGAGAAGGACAGCGCGACACTGAAAAGGGAAAAGGTGGGTCGACTGTGATTCTCAAGATCCCCAGGGAGAGAAGTACTTCTTCAGGAGATAGCCATTTATCAGAAAGGGATCCTTAGGAGCGTTGATGGCTTGCACTTGGACAGAACCATTAGGATTGATAGTAAGTACCTTATAGGGACCCATCCAACGTTGTTGTAGCTTGCCAGGAAACTTGCCAAATTGAGAATCATAGACCAGGACAAGATCACCTTATTTGAACTCCTTGTGCTTGATGAAGCTCTCATGATAGGCCTTGCGTCGCGCTTGAGTGGTTTCCATGCACTACTATAGGGCCATCCGTCGAATCTCATCCAAATATTCCAAATGCAGTAGTAGGCGACGATGGAGAGACTCATCATCTCCGAGGCATTCTTTGACTGCCACTCACAAAGAGGGCAACTCCAGCTCAACAAGGAAGATGGCTTCTGTGCCATACACCAACTAGAAAGGGGTTTTTTTTCTGTAGTAGCCTTGTAAGAGGTTCTGTATGCCCAAAGGGCCTTTGTCAATCGATCATCCCAATCGTGACGATGTGCGGCAATTATCCTTGTCAGGTTCAACTAGAGGATGCGATTGGTGACTTCAACTTGGCTGTTGGCTTTGGGGTAATAGGGGGTGGACTTGCGATAGCGGATCTTATACAATTCTATCAATTCTTCCATGATCTTGTTAAGGAAATGAGTACCTCAGTCATTTACAAGCTTTAGGGGACTACCAAAATGGGTGATGATGTTCTCGTTCATGAACAAGGCTACGATGTTTCCACCATCCCACTTCAGAGCTTTAGCTTCACACCACTTGGTGAAATAATCCATACATACCAGGATGTATATGTTCTACTTCCATCTGGTGGGCGGATCAATGAGACCTAGGAAATCAATCCCCCACTTCTCAAACGGATTTAGGAGAAGGATAGGATGCAGTGGCATGGCATTAGTCTTGGTGGGTTTTGCCATTCATTGATAAGCATCACATCTCTTGCAGTAGTCATAGGCATCCTTGTGGAGGGTCAGCCACACTAGTATCTTGCGAGCAGAGCCTTTTTGGATGTCGCTTCTTCTACAAAGTGTCCACCACATGGCTCATCATGGCATGCTTTCAATACTATGCCGGTTTCGTCTCCTACAACACATCTTCACAACACTTCATCTTTGCCTTTCTTGTACAGTGCACCACCTAGCAAGGTGTAAGGGGCTAATTCCAACAGAAGCTTCTTCTTCTCATAGTTCGAGATGCCATGGGGATATTGTTGAGTTTCCAGGAGGTTGGCTATGTCTGCATACTAGGGAGTTACATTATCAACCAAGAATAAGGAAGCATCAGGGAGCTCTAGAGCATCCTATTCCTCTTCTATAGTTTGAGGGATCCGTAACAGATGATCGGCTAGGACATGGGAATGGCCAGGCTTAGTGAGCACTTCAAAATCAAACTCCTGGTGGAACATGAATAACCATCTCATCATTCATCCTTTGACATATGCTTTGTTAATCAGGAAGGATAGGCTTCATGGTCCACGTAGAACTTGAATAATGCGTCGATAATAGATAGTGTTGAAACTTCTCCAATGCAAACACCATTGCTAAGCACTCAAGCTCTATCACTGTGTAGTTCCGTTCTCTATCAGTGACCTTTCATCTTGTATAATATATTGGTTGATCCAACTTGAAAGAACCCTTTTGGCACAAGACAACACCTAGCCCTTCAACTGATGCATCCGTGTGCACATGGAACTCCTTTGTCTAGTCAGGAGGCTGTAGGATGGGTGATCTGATGAGACATTGTTTTAGGGTATTGAAAGCTTCTTCGCAGTCATCAGCCCAAAGGAAATCCGAATCTTTCCTTAGGAGCTTGTGCAAAGGAGCTGCCTTGGTTGCAAAATGTGCAATAGATCTTCTGTAGTGGCCCACATGGCCAATAAATCCTCTCAATTGCTTGAGGTTTGATGGTGCTGTCAAGGTGGCAATATTCTCAATCTTCACCGGGTCTGTTGCAATCCCTTGTGCAGAGACAATATGGCCCAGAAGAACTCCTGATGAGATGCCAAAGACACATTTGTCAGGGTTGAGAGAAATCTCATACTCTTAGCATTAGTCAAAACATTGCTCTAAGTATCCCCAATGCTCCTGGATTAGGCTATAGACACAGAAGTCATCGAGATACACCTCAATGAAATCATGCAGATGGTTTTGGAAGGCAGCCATCATTACTCGTTGGAAGGTAGCAAGAGCATTACAGAGCCCAAATGGCATCACTCTATAAGCATAGGTTCCCCATTCTATTGTGAAGGTTGTTTTGGATTGGTACTCTTCTACGATTTGGACTTGGTTATATCCGTTGAATCCATCCAAGAAGGAA
Source organism: Lygodium microphyllum (assembly GCF_053477565.2). Taxonomy (NCBI): domain Eukaryota; kingdom Viridiplantae; phylum Streptophyta; class Polypodiopsida; order Schizaeales; family Lygodiaceae; genus Lygodium; species Lygodium microphyllum. The sequence goes on along the minus strand of NC_141137.1, from coordinate 139,374,595 downwards.
TACAACTCATGGCCGGCCATTGTGTCCAAAAATTGGTATGTGAAAGGGATAGGAAAATTATCCTTCTTTGTCTTGGAATTCAGCTTTTGAAAGTCCACACATATTCAAAGTTTCCCGATCTTCTTGGGTACAACCACAATGGGCGAAATCCATTCACTGTTAGCCACAAGATAAATGAACTCTGCTTCAAGGAGCTTCAATAATTTAGCCTTCACTAGAGCAAAATAATTGGGATTCATATGCCTTTGTCTTTGCCTCATAGGTTTGGTATTAGGCTCTGGATCGATGTGGTTTTGGCATATTGTGGGATCAATCCCATTTAGATCTTTATACAACCATGCAAGCACGTCTAAGTTCTCTTTTAGTAGGTCTCGCAGGACCACTAGTTCTTCTTCTAGAAGATTTAGACCCACTTCCAGGTGATGTTCAGTACCGTTAGCATCAAGGAACGTTAATTTCTTTTCACCTTCCACTTCGTGAATAAAAGTCCCACGGATTGTTTCTGGGGGATAGAGGTCTAACTCCTTCAAGGGAGCAGTGTCATCGTCTGATGTTCCACTAGAACTAATGTCCTCCTTCTAAACAAATGACTCATTTGTCTATTGGGATTGCTAGAAGGGTATTAGAGCTTTCTTTATTTCTGTGTGAGTGGTGATTTATTCTAGACTTAGGGATTAATCTTTAGAGAATGTGTCCAAGAGTGTCATATAGCATGGACCTTCTATAAGCCGTGGCTCTAATGGCTCTGGCTTCTATTGACAAGGGGCATCATCATCATCTTTTCTCCTGAATGAATGGTCAGGGCGAAAGAAGCCACTGGTGAACTTAATTTTTATACCTTTGATCCATTACTTATGTAGATTCTACATGCTTTGTGATCCATTGGTCAACCCAAATGGAACCATGGTCATTCTATCCAACACCCCGAGATCCTCAGCCTCTCTATAGGGACATCAACAAGATCATCCGCTATCTGAGAAACTTCTTCAACCACACTTTCATTACCTGCTTCTTTGTCTTCCTCATCATTTTCATCCTCTTTCTCTAGAGGCTCTGTCGTTCTTTTTGTAGAGGCTCTGTAGGAGGAGAACAGGTCCTCTGTCTCTGTGTTTGCTTCTGCTTCTGCCTCTGTCTTTTCTTTTGTCTCTGCTCTTGTCTCTGTCTCTAACTTTGCAACTGCATGTAATAGGGAGAATAATACATCCATGCTTCTATTTCACTGTCAAAGGTGATTTCAGAAGTCAATTCCGGTTGAGGCAGGATGTATTATTCCATGGACAAAGACTTTGCTTCCTTTGGTAATTGGCTTACAGTGTCCACTGTTAGGGATTGTGCCTCTATTTTCTTGGGAAAAATCTATTTGACAGCCTCTTCGTCTCTTGATGTACCATCTATTACTTCATTAGAGGAGTCTGTTATTAAAAGGGAAGTGGAACCCAGGAGGTGAGAGCTATGGTGGATGGAGAGCAAGGGCCAAGAGAGAGAGAGACTCAAATGTGGGAACTCCAACAACCACAATGTGTGGTTGGGCCTACCTTTATTCAAACTCTTACTAAAAGAATAAAGAATAAGTGACTGTGACGGGCGTACGCCACGTGCACTGTGCAGTGGCGGGTATTGTCAGTGTAGTAATACACGGGCGGCTAGGCGGAGGCGTCTTTACCCCCAACAACCTCCCACTTAAAGCTGAATCTGCCCCAGTGAGGAGAGAGAAAAAAGAAAAGATAGTACAACATATACACATGTACAATAGGATGAGGAAAAAGACATCATCTCATCCAATGTCCATCAATCTCCTGAGGAAGGAAAAGCGCTTGGTAGTGAGGCTCTTTGTGAGCAAGTCTGTAGGATTCTGCTCAATCAGAATCTTGATAAGGTCAACAGACCTGTCCTCAACGACCTCGTGAATGAAGTGATATCTCGCCTCAATATGTTTCGTCTTTGCATGGAAGACCTGATTCTTGGCCAACTGAATGACACTCATGGAATTCGAATGCAGTATAGGTATAGCATCTATCACACCAAGGTCAGCAATCAAACAACCTGACCAGATAGCCTCCTTGCAAGCCTCTATGGCTACAATATACTCAGCCTCTCTAGTAGAAAGGATTGTACACTTTTGCACCCTATACATCCAAGAGATAGCCTCTCTAGCATAAGTGAACACATAGCTAGAAGTGGACTTCCTACTATCTGCATGCATAATCAGAGTCAGTGTACCCCATGACTCATGTATCCTAGCTGCCATAACGAAGACACATATCTGCTATGCCCTTTAGGTACCTCATGATACCCTTCACGGCATCCCAATGTTTCTTTCTAGGTGGAGGCATATAACATGCCACAACCCCAACTGCAAAAGCAATATTTGGATGGGTGGCTATCATGGCATATGGCCCACGGTTGATGCATAGGGAATCCTGGCCATGTTGGCCCTCTGCTCATCTATCTGCGAACAATCGGCCTATGAAACATTCATATGAGAAGATAATGGACAGCCAATAGGCTTAACATCCTGCATGCAGAAGTGCTCAAGGACTCTATGAATGTACTCCCTCTATGACAGATAGAGTAGTCCGTGAGATCTATCGCGCGAAATGTGCATAGTAAGTATATGAGAGGCATGTCCCAGATCTTTCATCTCAAAGCTCTTCTTGAGCTGAGCGTTAAGAGCATCTAGCTCCTCATGAGCTGTCCCTGCTAAAAGCATGTCATCCACATAGAGTACCAAAATCAGTAAAGAACCACCACGCGCTTTCTTCTGTACAAGCACAGATCCATAGCACTGCAGCTATAGTCCTATGACTGCATGAATGCATCAAACTTATGGTACCATTCCCTAGGTGCCTGCTTCAAGCCATATAGACTCTTCTTTAGCTTGCACACTAAGTGTTCCCTGCCAGGGTTTGCAAAGCCCTTAGGCTTCTCCATGTAGATCTCATCATGCAAGTCCCCATGTAGAAAAGTCGTCTTGACATCCATCTAGTACAAGTCCAGGTCAAGATGTGCAATCAAGGCCAAGACTAAGCATAGGGTGGTCATCTTGACCACAGGAGAAAATACTTCATCAAAGTTAACACCATGCTCCTGCTTAAAACCCTTAGCAACCAATCGAGCCTTGTGTGCTAGCTTGGGATGTCTAGGGGTACTTTTTAGCTTGTACACCCACTTACATGGCAAAGCCTTCTTACCCTGAGGCAAGGAAACCAAATCCCAAGTCTAATTCTTATGCAATGAGTCAAGTTCAGACTACATAGCCCTCTCCCAAGAGTGACAATCACCCCTACGCATAACGTCATCATAAGTGAGAGGCTCTCCTGCATATGTAACTAGTACATAATCCATAGAGGGTGCAAAACGATCAGGAGGTCGTCTATCTCTAGTAGAACGCCTCAACCCAAGCTCTGCTGCCTGACCAACATCCTGTCTAACATCAGCATGTCTAGCATTTGGGCCATGAGCATTAGGTGATAATGCATGTTGTCTAGCCACTGTGGAGCGGGCTCAACAGGAGCATGTGGCTCCTCCTGAAAGATAACTCTACATACCTCAACCACTTTCTCAGGCTACATATGCATTTTTTCCTCATGAAATATGACATCATGGCTGCGGATCACTTTTTGCACCTGTGGATCCCATAGATGATAACCCATCTCTCCTGCATCTCCATAGCCAATGAAAATGCATTTGACACTTTTAGGATCCAGCTTATTGTGTTTGTCCTTGGGCACATAGGAGAATGCCTCACATCCAAAGACATGAAAATGATTATAAGAGGGGGGAATTGCCTGTCCATACCTTCTCTGCAACCTAAAAGTCAATGCCACTGCTAGGCGACCTGTTAATGAGATGTACTGCAGTAGTAACTGCCTCAGCCCAAAGATGCGGTCAGCCAGCTTGGCTAAGCATGCTACGGACCCTTTTCCGAATGGTCCTATTCATACGTTTAGCCATAACATTCTGGGGTGGGGTGTAAGGGGCGGTCGACTGATGCTTAATATCCCGCTCATCACAAAACTGCTCAAAAGCATGTGATACATACTCACTCCCATTATCTGACCTTAGGCATTTGAGCCTTTCCCAAACTGGCTCTCTACCAATGCAAGCCAACACTGAAATGTGTTTAAGACATCGAATTTTCTCTTTATGGAATAAGCCCAAACGTTACGCAAGTAATCATCTATGAAAGTAACAAAGTACTTTGCCCCACCAAGTGACTGACAGGGCAGGGCCCCACATACATCTAAGTGTACAAGAGCCAAGGGCTCACCCATCCGTTTCTTACTAGACTTTTTCTAGTCTTTTTCCATATAAACAATGATCACAAGAATCAAAATGCAAAGAGTCAAAAGAAGGCAGAAGATACTATAAAGCACAGAGCATTTTCATTCCTTTAAGAGACATATGTCCCAAACGAGCATGCCAAAGGGATACATGGGGAATAGAACCCACAGACAAAACATAATCCAATGTAGCTCTAGATACAAGTAAGGGATTGAGACTGCCAGACTTGGCATCTCTTGCAAGTACAAGCCTGCCATGAGTAATCTTCCATGCAGAGTCTCCAAAAGACACAAAATACCCTGCATCATCAAGCTGTCCATAAGGCTGTGAGTCAATGTAGGTACATGGCGTACATCATACAAAACAAAAGAACTGCCAGAAGGAAACTGTAGCCTAATATCTCCAATGCCCACAATGTCAAGAGACTTGTCATGACCAAGATGCACAGAACCAGACATGGTACAATAGGTATGAAACCAATCTCTATAGGTATCACATGAAAGGACGCACCCAAATCCAAGATCCAGCACTACACATACATAGAATGTAAGAAGTTGCAAGTATGTAATCATCATCTGAATCAGTGGCCTGCATGACATTAACCTCTTCTATCTACACACTAGACTTTGCAGGTATAATACTGCGCTCAGCAGACTTTCCTGCACTTTTTCTTTTCCCTTTTCCTTGGGCATTTTATGGCGCTGTGGCCTAATATGTCCTACTTTCCCACAATAATGACAGGTAAGATCAGACTTCCGTCCATGAGACTTATTGCGATCATGTAATTTGGACCTAGACTTTTGAGAGTCCCTGCCCTTATGATCATCATCATGCCTGCTATGTCTACCACTTCTAACGGTCAATGCATGTGAAGACCAGGAAGCCTCATTGTTTCTCCTGTTGATTTTCTCTGTCAATAAAGAACTCTCAACATCTTTGATTTTCATCCCATCAAGCTTGGTCATGCATATGGCAGTACGAAAGACATCCCATGATTCAGGAAAGGTGCCAAGCAAAAACAATGGGTGCAAGTTGTCTTTGAACTCAATACCCTGTGACAACAGACTCTTCATGATAGCATGAAACTGACTGAAATGAGATGAAAGGGAGGTCCGCTCCTTCATGTGAAGGTCCATTAACTGCTTCAGCGAATACATCTGTGACGTAGGACTCTGTTGCGTAAAGAGCTCTTGAATCTTCTCCCATAAATTCCATGCACTCTAATTCTCATCTTCAACAACATTATGTATTGTTGCAGATTGCATGTATTGTTCAACAACATTGCTGTGCACTACAGGTCAAGGGTTGCAGAAGATTTGCTTGCTGTTTGGTATTAGTTTTGTGATAATGGCAGAGAACAGTGGAAGCCCCATCATTGAGAAGCTCGACAAGAACAACTACCCATCATGGAAGTTTCGTGTCACGAACTTCCTTATTGGAAAAGGCCTCTAGGAGTTCGTTTCAGGTGAAGAAAAGGAGTCGGAGGTGAGTGATCCTCCAACTGCAGAAGAGACAAAGGCACAAAAGGAATGGAATGCAAAAGACAAGAAGGTCGTGTATTGGTTGTCTGCAGTAATTGACAATAATATGCTGGGACACATTAGAAATGCAGAGAATGCATATGCAGCTTGGACCATACTTGAAAGTATGTTTTCTGTAAATACAAAGGCACGAAAGATTCAACTCAAGCAAGAGTTGAATACATTGAAGAAAGGGAAGATGTCTATCAATGAGTATGCATTGAAGGTAAGGAGCATTGCAAATGCATTGGCAGCGATTGATGCAATGCCCGATGATGATGATTTGGTGTCGTCTACCTTGGGTGGACTTAACAATGAAAAGGCTTGGAAGTCTTTTGTAACTTCCGTATATGTCAAAAAGCCATTTCCATATTTCGATGAGTTGGTCTCTCTAATGATCACTGAAGAAATCAACATGCAGAGTGAGACATCTGAAAGAAGTGGTGAACAGGTCCAGGCTTTCTACTCCAGTTCAGGAAGGGGACGTGGTAGGTTCTCTTCAAGAGGCCGTGGTACCGGACGTGGTAGTGATAACCAGCAAAATAGATTGAATCAGCAATTTGGCGATATGCAGGTTTCAGGAGATCGTGGTAACTTTAGAGGCAGGGGGAGCTTTAGAGGAAGAGGTGGATGGCAGAATAGAGGTTCTAACAACTCTGGTATTGTGTGCCACTACTGTGGCAAAACAGGTCATATTGCAGCCCAATGTTATGCTAAGAAAGATGATATCCGCAGTGGTAAGTTACAGCAAGGAAACTATGCATCGTCTTCACGACAGAATGCAGACAAAAATGAACATTTGTTCGTTATGCAGCATATGCTGAATGCTGTTACAAGAAAGGGAACACATGAAGATGTTTGGTACGTTGATTCAGGTGCATCTAATCATATGACCAGCCATGCAGAATGGTTTGGAGAGATGCAGGATTTGTAGAATGCAGGTTATGTGCAGACGGGTGATGACTCATGCCACCCAATTTCACACATTGGAAAAGTTCCCTTGTCCTTGCAAAGAGTCTTTCAGATGTATTACATGTGCCATCTATTACAAAGAACTTGGTGTCAGTCGGTCAAATGGTGAGCAAGGGTTGCAAGTTGGATTTAATGCAAAGGGCTGTTTTGTAGAAGACTTCAATGACAAGTGCAGATTGGTAGCAAAGGGAAGTAGAGTTGGACGTATGTTCACTCTAGATGCTGGAATTCCTACTATGAATGCTGCTATGTATACCAAAGGAAAAGGTGTTGTTGCAGACATTGAAATTTGGCACAAACGCATTGGACATGCAAATGTACAAAGGTTAAAATTAATGCAGTTCAAAGGGTTGGTTATAGGTTTGCCTACATTTAAAGTTGCAGAATTTCAGAAGGTATGTGAAGCATGTTAGTTTGGTAAGCAGGCAAGACAACCCTTTTCACATGACAAAGATGTAAGCAGAAATATCCTTGATGTTGTGCATACAGACATTTGGGGGCCTACACAAAATGTATCTCTTGGAGGTAGTTCATACTTCGTCACATTCATTGATGATTGTTCTAGAAAGCTGTGGGTATATTTTATGAAGGAAAAGAGTGAAACTTTTGAGCACTTTAGAACTTTCAAGGCTGCAGTTGAAAGAGAAACAGGCTTGAAAGTAAAGTGCTTGAGGTCAGATGGAGGGGGAGAGTACCTCTCCAATGAGTTCAGTGATTTTCTGAGGTCTCATGGGATAAAGAGACAGTTCACATGCAGGTATACCCCACAGCAAAATGGGGTTGCAGAAAGGAAAAACAGGCATATTGCAGAAGTTGCACGCGCCTTGATGGCTGAAAAGAATATGCCTAACCATTTTTGGTCTGAGGCTGTTCATACTGCTATTTATATTATGAACAGAACTCCCACAGCTGCAGTTCATGGTATGACCCCCGAAGAATGTTTTACAGGTAAGAAGCTTGATGTTTCACACTTGAAAGTATTTGGCTGCATTGCATATGTTCATGTGCCAGATGAGTTGCGGAAGAAACTGGATCCAAAGGCTGAAAAGTGTGTCTTTATTGGATATTCTTTAGAGCAGAAAGGGTATCGTTGTTACAACCCTGTCACATGTAAGTTCAGAGTGAGCAGGGATGTCATCTTTGATGAAATGAGCAGTTGGTATGCATCTAATGGTGATGCATTGGATGATGATGATGATCATGACACTCATGTGCAGAAAAGCAAGAATCACGAACTCTTAGTAGACCAGAGACATCATCTGGTAGTCCTTGGTCTGGGAGACTAAGGAGTACCTCTACATCTTCGGGTGCATCTAGTAGCACTACAGGTAAAGACAAAGGAAAGAATAAAGTGTCAGAAGGCATTGATGCAGTTCTTGATGGAGACTCCAGTGGCTCAGAGAGCTTGGATGATGAGCTTGGCATTCCTTCAGTGAGGACTCCAGGTGTGCAGAGAGTACACATTAATGCAAAGACTCCATTGAGTGATCCAGTGGTACACATGTCTAGCAGGGTGAGATACCCTGTTAAAAGATTTGGTTTTGAAGGTTATGCAGCTCACCATTATGCTTATATGGTGAAACTAGTTGAGGATGTTGAGCCCACATGTTTTGAGGAGGCTGTTGGTCATGCTCATTGGGATGCAGCAATGGATGAGGAAATGGCTGCATTAGAGGCCAATAAGACTTGGGATCTAGTATCATTGCCGAAGGGAAAGAAAGCTATTGGATATAAGTGGGTTTATAAGATTAAGCACACTGCAGATGGTTCTATTAGCAGGTACAAAGCTAGGCTGGTTGCAAAAGGCTATGCCCAGACATATGGCATAGATTATGATGAAACCTTCAGTCCAGTTGCTAGGATGGCAACTGTCAGATGTGTGATTGCTTTGGCAGCAGCCAAAGGTTGGAGGTTGCAGCAAATGGATGTAAAGAATGCCTTCTTGCATGGTGATTTGCCGGAAGAAGTGTATATGGATCAGTCAGCAGGTTATGAAGATTTAGAGCATCCCACGTATGTGTGCAGATTGAAGAATGCACTCTATGGGCTCAAGCAAGCACCTAGAGAATGGTCTGACAAGATTAGAGAGTATCTTGTCAATATTGGCTTTTATGTTTCTGATATTGATCGCTCACTTTATGTGAGAAAGGGAGATGCAGGTTTGGTCATCATAGTCATCTATGTGGATGACTTGATTATTACAGGTGATAGTGATAGTGGGATTGCTGAAGTCAAGGGCTGTTTGAAGATGAAGTTTGAGATGAAGGATTTGGGTGAGCTAAAGTACTTCCTTGGCATTGAGGTGATCAGATGTGATGATGGTATATGGCTGTCCCAAAGACAGTATGGCTTGGATATATTGTCCAAGTATGGTATGGCTGCATGCAAACCACTTTCAATCCCGTTGGAGCAGAATGTAAAGCTGAGTGCTGATGTTGGGGATGAGATAGAAGACCCTACTATGTTCAGGAGGATAGTGGGGAGTTTGATCTACATGACCATTACAAGGCCAGACTTGAGCTACGCTGTTGGTCTTGTGAGTCAGTTTATGCAAGTACCTAGAAAGCCACATTTGGATGCAGTCAGACGCATATTGAGATATGTGAAGTCCACATTACATTATGGACTTTTCTATGAGGCAGGTACAGATGTACAGGTATTTGGATACACAGATGCAGATTGGGCTGGTAGTATGTCTGATAGAAGATCTACCAGCGGATACATGTTCTCTCTTGGTAGTGCAGTAGTTGCATGGAGCAGCAAAAAGCAATCTACAGTTGCTTTGTCGAGTACAGAGGCTGAGTATAGAGGTGTTGTTGTTGCAGCATGTGAGGTAGTATGGCTGCAAAAGCTATTAGCTGATTTGGATGTCCAGGTGGAAGGTCCAGTTGTCATTTATTATGACAATATGAGCAGTATACAGTTGGCTAGGAACCCTGTGTTCCATGCCAGGACAAAACATATTGAGGTACACTACCACTTTGTGAGAGAGAAGGTACTAGCAGGTGAGATTGACTTGGTGTATGTCAGCACACAGGATCAGATAGCTAACATCTTCACGAAGGCATTGGATACAGAGAAGCTTCAAAAGTTTCGAAGCTTACTTGGAGTTGCAGAGATGCAGTTGAGCTTGAGGGGGAGTGTTGAGATGACAAGCTCAACACATGCGGACATTGATGATGGACCGCCTGGTTAGATGGGTCCACACGTCTACACTTGGCACGTCGGTGGTCATTATGCATCTTACATGGCCACTGACTCATTACTTATTATATGCAGGTCGTTACACCTATTTACAGCTGGCATAGTTATAGCACCAGTCGACTAGTGTAGTCGGTTATGCAATGTTTGACTTAGTAGGCCACTTTTCTTTTATGTTGTATCTTATTTATACTTTGTGTACATTGTAAAGTGTGTGGAAGAAGAAGAAGAAACCAGCAAGAAAACGTTTTGGCCTCCATCTCTCTTCTTGTCTCTTGAGTGAGCTTCTTCTTGTGCATTCTGTGTATGTTCGGCGCAGCATCTTGAGCAACCTCCTCCACCACACCATTCTTGACAAGGGTAAGCATCAACTATTACTCGATTAGCACCTCTACCTAGAACCACTCGACCGGCGGGTATATCAACTTGACAGTCTGTTTGTAAGATCTAAGGCCTACCTAGCAAGACTCGATAGCTAGGATGCCCTGCAAATCTTATCACCCTAAAGTCCAAGAAGCATTCTACACTTGCAACTGTAACGTCGACTCTAGTAACGCAACCTTCTGGTCGTCTTAGACTATCATCAGTCATTCTAAGAAGGGTGGAGCTATCTTTTTGGATGCCTAGACCCAATCTCTCCATCAACTCTGAGCTCATGATATTGTCGGAGGACCCAATGTCTACAATGGCATGTTCTACTAATATTCCATCCACGTATGCTGGAACCCTAGGGAAATTCTTCTCAGCATGGTCAAACCAATCTTCCCCTACTCCTGCTATGCCCAAAGGTTCTACAATATACCAATACGTAGGATCTTCTTGAATTCCTTGCGTACTCGTGGAGATAATTTAATCAATTGTAAGAGGTTTACATCGGGTTTGACTTCACAAAGAGAGCTTGCTAAATCAAAATCATGATAGGTAGCCAAAGCTCTCTTTTCTCTCCAAACCATCCTTTCTTTTGGTCTCAGGACTGGCTTTGGTGCTTCTTTTATAGCTCTTGCCTTCTTTCTTGGCACTTCCTCATCCTTCTTAGGATTGAATTTCTTGTCAACAGTCGTTAGAGGTCCCCCTTCCACGACAGGATTCTGGACTTGCGTCCCCTTATTCCCTTGCTTAGGGTTTCCCTCAACCAGTTTTGCAGTATCTTTATCAACCTCTTTAGCCTTTTGGCCTCTTGTCACGGCTCTTAGGTTAGAGGTTTCAGCATCATTAACTCGTACAGCATTAATAAGGCTGACTCCATTGCCTTGTGGCAACTCTTCTATAGTGGTCTTTCCCCTTTGCAATATTTGTCTTGGTCCATCATTCTGCTGGAGGTTATTACCTTGCGCTCTATGATTAACTGGACCTGGCTGTTTACTCCCTTGTTGGAGGGAACTAATCTTACTCCAATAGGTAGCAACTAAGTGGCCTGACTTCCCACAAATGTCACATTTAACATTCGGACAGTTTCTAGGGAAATGTTGTCCGCCACACCGCTTACAGCTGAATCTTGAGGGCCCACCTTCTTCAGGGCATCGACTCCCTATAGGATTCTGCTGCTTCTTCAAGAAATTGACGTCAACAGCTATTTGCCGATATTGTTTGGAAATCATGTCAGTATAATGCTTCATCATATCCTTAACTTCGCCAAGGACATTAGAGGCACTCGACTCATAGCCTCGATCGTCTACCCATCGTTCCATTGGCCTAAAATTTGATTGGGCATTGGCTGTTGACTCACAGGAATCATATTAGGGTTCGAAACTTGGCCTCCAACATTTGGTGGAGCCAACTGACTAGCCATAGGTATAGTCACACTAGGAGGAGCTGGCAGCAAAGGTACATTTTGAACCATGCTTCCTCTCCCATTAGGGCTATTCATAGGCATCCCTTGACTTCCATTTGTCAATGGTAAATTGCCTCCAGGTGCTAAACCCGCGTTAAGATTCGAGAGGAGTAGGCCGTTTGTAATCGTGACTCTACTCCTTTTGCCCGCGCGATGGCAGTGCCTATATCAGCCAAATCCACACTGCTCAATTGTACTTGAATATTAAAATCTAATCCATGCAAGAAATATTGCAATTGGTCAATCGACGGAATAGGAATGTAAGTTTGTAACTTACAAAACAGTTCCTTCAGCTTCTTGGCATACGCTTTCACATTCTCATGGGGGTCTTGGCGCATTACATTCAAGACACGCAACCAGTATTGGCCACCTCTTTCAGGAGCATATTCTCCTCGAAAAGCTGCATAGAATTGATCGATTGTGGTTATGGTTCCAGACTCTATGCTGTGATACCATACCGCAGCCCTTCCTTTTAACGTCATGTTAAAGAACATCATAAGATGTCCCTCATCTTGGATGCGATAATTAAACATTAATCTTTGGAATTCACAAATGTGAAACTCCGCATCTTCTTTGGCTAACCCATTAAAAATGGGCAAAGGAACTCCTAAAGCTAGCAAATCGGGCGTCCCTACAGGAATTGCAATGGGTTGTGCCATGGCGACAATTGGATTAGCAATGGGAGTTTGAACTGACGAAAAACACACCCCCACTTGAAGTGGGTTGACTTAGTGGAAGAGAGGAAGAACTTACGCTTCCTCCTACACCTAAAGGACTATGTGGAGTAGTTGGGTTACTAAAACCACTATCTCTTATGCGTATCGGGCTACTCCTTTGAGGAGAATAGCAACTTACGATCTCTTACCACCATCTAGCCCTCTCAGCACGTTCTGCTTTTTGTATTTCGGCTTGACGGTCCTTATCAGAGGACATAAACCAACTTTTTGGTCCCAAAAAACCCTAAATTCGGGAACCACCACTTATTGGTAGCTCCCAACCCAGACGCACCACTGATGGGACCTAAAATGGGCCGGCACTGGCTATGGCACTAGCTGGACCTCATGCTCATGACACACAAACACCCTCATGGCCTCACGGACTAGGAGCGTCAATCTAATGCTAAAGGACAAATTGCCCTAAAGCCTAATCTATGTGTTTATAGTTCATAGTCCAATGCCTCCCTTTCCATAAGCTCCTGAGAGGGAGAACCCATACACATTGGCAATGCCACGATAACATACATGGAGGCAACCTCTTGGTAGAAACACCATGGCCCCACTGCAGCTCTCCTACATCGCAGGGATTAGCCCCTTGATGCACTGCTCAACATATAAAACGAACGAACACAAACTCCTCTCTTTTATATTTCTCGTATTTCCAGGAGATATACCATGTGTCCTCACTTAACAGTCCCTTAGGAAATCGACCCTCTATCCTACGGCAAGGAATAACCTCACACTCTCAATCGTGGGTCAAATTCCTAAGAAAACAATTGCTATGCAGTCCAGGAGCTTTTCCTTTGATACCATGAACTATGCATAGTGCATAATGTGAATGGTTTAGTGCACAAACAACAGAAAATCGGCATTGTGTATCGTGCGAAACCAATCTTTTCATAATTTCCATGCTAACATTTATGTAATGAGAACAGACACCGAGCCTTATGCTCATGCTGTCTTTTCCTTTATTTTAAAACAACCTCCTATAGACATGATGCAACACATAAAACCAATTTTAATTTATATTTTGACGTTCAACCTCCCCTCTCACCCTACCGTTTAATGTTTTGCAATCGTTGATAGGTGAAAGAGTCATTTTATGTGTATTTCCTTGTAAAGAAAGCGATAAACATGGATGGAAACATAGAAACGAGGGTAAACCAAGGCCAACCTCATACTCTACCTTCATTATACATTGCAAAAACACACATGTAATTTTTTGGAATTTTCCTTTTACCGTTTTCTAATTTTCTCCCATTTAAAACCCATTTTTCACCATTTTTGGTATTTTTCCTCTATTTTCTTCAATAAAAAATGACTAGAAATTAATATTGATTGTGGGTTGTGACCCTTAGGTTTCTTGACAGCAAAATTTCAGGTTTTTTTGGCATTATGTCTCATATTTCCCATTTATTTTGCAAAAACCCCATTTTACCCCTTAAATGCGTGTTTTACGGGTTTTATACCATTAAATTCAGCCATATCACTTATGATTTTCAGATTTTCAGATTATAAACTATTGAAACTCATAGCAAACAAACAACATCATTATGAATATTCAGCCCATGGGAACAATGTTTCATCAAACAAATAGCATAAAAACTCATTTTTTCTTCATAAAAATTGAATTACCACTTAGGCTCCATGTCTCGAGATCTCGGTTTTGGTGCAGGACTACGGGTCAGCCCTCATTCAATGTCCAGCATCTTCACAATCAGAAATCTTCATGTCTACATTGACCTGGAAGCAATCCGGTCTCAACCGGACAAGCTTTCCTTCACCATTCTTCATTTTCCTCTTGCACACAAGAACAGCCCCTTAGAGGAGAGAAAGGGAGGAGAGAGAAAGACTAGAATTGGCTCTCTTCATTCAAGCCACCATTGTACGGGCGAAGACATGCGATATGATCAGCAGAGAGAGGGAAGATTGGGGGTATGATCGGTTAGGTAGGTTGCTTGTAGGCTGCAATCATGATCCCTCCATATCATGGCGCAAATTTCGGCGTGATGTAGGCGACATTTTTTTCATGCTCTCTCTCTCCATGATTTTTTGTCAAGTTTCATGTTGCATAAAATTTTTGGGGGCTCCCAAAGGTCACTACCCACTTGGCCCAAAGTTTGTCCACCTCTTGATATCTTGACCGGTTTCTTGGCTCCTTCCCCGTCCGGGCTCCGATTCGAGTGCTATAAATTTATGGGCATCCGGCTTGACATCCCGCATTGGCTGGCAACTCCTGACAACCCACACGGCAGTCTGAAAAATTATCAAAAATCAACAAGTGTCACTCGAGCGCCTTTTAAAAGTCGTATTTCACTTGGTGCTTAAAATGGTCCTAGCAGGAGCCGCCGCCTTCGATGTTAAATATTTTTCCCCTAAATTCCAGATTTTTTTGCAAATTTTAGGTACATCTCGAGCTCAAAAATCCGCTCTCAGCTTCCAAACTTGCTTTAAAGATTCAATATATGCCCAATGTTAGTTGTAGATGTTGCCTTTCACTTCTTGAAGCTAAAAGGCACCAAGATTGACTTAAAACTTCAAAAAATCTTTGAAATATTCATGTTGTCTAGGTTCAACCATAGCTAGGGTTATGATGAGAGCTCCAAGGTTGAAGGAGAGTGAAATATCAAGTAAGATATGGCTAGTACTTCATGTCAGGGCTACATTTGATCAGGCAAGAGAGGGCATAGCTTCCTCATGACCATGTCTGCTGATTCAAAAGGAGAAGAGTTTGCTATAAAAATGGCAAAAACTATTTAGACACCTCCTCTTGCATCACGTGTTGATAAATGACTGAAGATGAGGCATATAGATAGTTTACCAATGGCTTAAGACCTCAGCAATCATCCTCTGTAGGAATCATGAGAAGTGATGGCCATAGGAAAGAGACATGAGAAGAAAACTCCATGAAAGCTCTCACAAGGAAGCTTAGAAAGAGGAAAAAGAAGCTTTCTTCAAAAAGTAACTATAGTTTAAATCTTCCAAACCCTGTTTAGACTCCAGTTAAGTCCAACAACCTTCAAAATGGCCCCAAATGACCATGAGCCACTAAAATAACCTTGAATCCACCATTATTCCTTCAAGCCTTCTTGAAGATCCTCAAATTTAGTCCCAAATTATTATAGAGAGCCTTAATAGTCACGGTTTTAACTTTGTTGAGTACTGTGACTAATTCTTGACCTCCAGTTACCCTATGCCTAGTCATGTAACCAATTTCATCATGAAAATGACCTTCCCATTGGATCAAAGATTTGCTCTGATTCCAATGTAAAGAAGCTAATTCCTATAGGAAACAGTTAAAGTGGAAATACAAAGAAACTAATTTACCAAGAAACCATAGCCAAGGTGGCTAGGCTAAAATGATATTACCATTAATGGCTGAGAATCAATTGATGAGAGGTTGCAGTATGGTATGCACCCCAAGGTATGGTGGGCAAGAGTATGCACTCTCTTAGATGGTGGGAGATTGAAACCTCAAATATGAAATGTTAGAAAATGGCCAAAAGGATCCTTGGCTAGTTACAACTTAGCCTTTTATACTTAACCCTAGTAGGCTAAATATTGGCTAAGGCATTAAGGTATTTTTACTATATTACAAAAACAAGGAGGGAGAGTAGCAACTAGAGAGGCATGAGAGGCCCCTATAATATTGCAGCACTTTAGTGTCTTCTAGAGGGGAGAGAACCATATTGACAAGTCAACATGAAGTGTTGGGTAGCCAAAACATGAGTTAGAAGTCAAATCGGGTGTTGCTTATAGTGTTTCGGCTAATATTGGGGGAACCTTTGGTGCTGCAAGAGTTGTAGGAGTTGATGGCTTAGCCTTTGTCACCTCCCCACACTTAGATTGGTCATCCAAGAAGAAGAGATCATGTTTGCCACATACCAAAGAATGAGCTTCTCATTCACTTTTTGAGTTTATATACAAAACCCTAATCCCTTTTAGGCTGTCATCCCCTTTTTTACATGGCCAGTCGTGGCCTAGGCCCTCTTTCTTATTGTCCTCCTATCTTCTTAGCTTCCTTTTTACCCCCTGTCTACCCTTACAATTTGCACAGGAGGGAGTTGGCACTCTTTCACAAAAGTTTCAAGGGCACCTTGCATTTAAAAATACACTTTTGCCTTTGACTTAGCTTTTGAGGCCACCCTTGTGCTTTTGGTTGTTTCCCTTCTTGCTTCTTTCATTGTGTCCAATTTCCTTCTAGGCCGCCTCTTTCAGCTCTCAACTTGCGCTTTTCCACATTTTCCACTTTTTTGTGTGTTGAGGTTAACATAAAACCCCCTTCCTAGTTGAGTGCCAGTTCCATGGCGCTGATGGTGGGTAGTAGTTGGAAGGTGGGGTGGGTGTAGCCAAATGGATTTTTGAGTTTGTATACAAGCACTTGCTGAGGATGGTGTTGGGTGGATTTTCCCTTGAAATTGAAGATGAAGTTGGGATGGGTCCCTCCTTCCTTGATGCTAAGGGTGGGTGGATCTGTCCTTTGAAATTTAAGATGGTGTTGGACGGATCCTTTCTCTCGCCGTTCGAGGTCGATACGATGCAATCTTAACTTGGCTTTTTCCTATTCCCTTCAAGTTGCCTTATCCCTTTACCTGTGTCTGTTTAGACTTTATAACTTGCATAGGAGGGAGCCTAGCACTCTTATAAAATGAATTACATTGTACCTTGTGCTTTCCTTGTGAGATCCCTTGGAGATTATCCCTCATCCTTGAGAGAGCCTTGCTAGAACATTTGATGCTTTCCCAAGTTCTTTTTGAGCACCTTGCTAGAATCTTCGGTGCTTTCCTTCGTCCTTGAGAGAACCTTGTTTTCTCCTCCACTTTTTCTGCCTCTGGATAGAATGAGCTTCTTCATTCACTTTTTGACTTGGGTTTTGTCCTCTTTAGATTCATTTGGTTGCATGATGGTGACATGTCATGCAACATTGTCCCTCTCCCAGATGAGTGGCAGTTCCATGGCACTTGCGGTTTTGAGCTGATGAAGATTCGGTGATTTAAAAGAAGGTCATGTGAGTCGACGATGATGGGGTCTTGTGGGGATTGGACGTGGGAAGAAACTGAGCAAACAATTGAGGTGGTGGAGGTTGAGAGTGAATTGAGCGGATGATGGGGCCTCCAAAGTTTGTGGGTTGTAGCATTTATATTATCTTGAAAAGAAGAGAAGGTGCACTATTTGGGGGTGTGTCTACATTACTGTGTGGCGCGTTGTGCTCGTGCTAGTGGAACTGGGAGTTGGTTTGAACCACATGCGAACCTGGGTGTTGTCCCACACTTGAGGACCCAGTTTGTACATAAGGGTGGTGCACTGAGTGTGGCTTAGGGAGATAGGTCTAACCATAGGCATCGGTGACCTCCCTAGGTATGTCCTGCTCTTGATGTGCCCTAACCATGATGTGGGGAATCAAAATGGGCCAGGGGGTTATGGCCACCAATCGAAGCCACCAGACATTTCTAACTTAAGGACTCCTAAGTGCAGTAACTGTAACCTATGTGAGTGCATTTTCCTTGTGTTTTTTTTTCACATTGTCTCAGCATGTAGGGTTGAAGGTCACCACAAGGGTTTGGTAAGAAAACTTGACAAGATAGATAGAGATGTGTCTTCAAGAGATAAGTGGATTACAATGAATGTTTAAAGGTTCAAGAGGTACTTCATGGTCAATCACATGGGTTTGAGAGAAAAGAATGTATGGGGGTTCAATTGCTTAGACTCCAGAGATGATAGAGATAAGAGAAGGGTTGAAGGTTTCAAGTCAAGTTCTTGAAGATGTTAATAGAGCTTCCAACTGCATGTTCTTAGCAAAGATCACAAGAGTATTATCTCATAAGTTCTAACTCAAATCAATCTTGTTTTCTTGACTGTAAGAGCAATCAAAAATTATAAAATCAAGTATAGTATGTTATTATGTATCATAAATAACTCTGCATCCCATCATTCATACATGATGCCATAGCATGAATCAACTTTGCATGATTACATTCAATGTAGATTGTTAGGGACAAAAGCTTATGAGTCAATTACAAGACTTGTAGGGCAAATAGACTTGCTTTAAGAGAGATTCAAATTGAGTTCCTAATAAGGATAAGTTACCACTGCCAAGAAATAAGAGAAAAAGCTCCTCTTAATTCAACTCAAAGCATCTATGAATGATATTCAAATATTTTCCTGCCATAGGGGCACATAATACTTGCATATTTTGACAAGATATATTTTGTAGAGTAAGAAATGAATTTAAAGAACACTGATGTAGCTAATTCTCTGAATATAGCTAAAGATATTAGCCCAAATATCTTTTGAAATTCACCTTTGATGATAGTATAAACTTCCCCTAACACGGTGTCGGAGCATTTGGTGTCGAAAGTCCACCATAGGGATAAGAGACAATAGGGTGAAGGTAGATTCAAGGAGAGGAGTAGACAAAAGAGAAGGGGTTTGAAGAAATTGAAGACGTAGAAGAATACTCCCAAAAAGAATTAGTAAATGTAGAAGAATACTAACAGAGATGAAGCCTGTCAGTTTCTTTCAACATTATGAGAAGATATAATTCCAATAGACAAAAACGTGTATAAAATAATATCTTCATCTATGCTGCTTCAATCGCCAATTTGATGCCTCCATTGGCTCCAAAAGGGGGGTAAAATACCAGCACACTTGGCTAGAATTCTGCCAGATCACTCCTTCTTTATCTCCCACTTCGGAGTGTTGTTCACTGCCTGAAAATAGCGATCGCATGTCGCACGATTTCGTTAATCTTTCTTTTTACATAAAATCCTCTTAAATAGCTGAAAGCTACATGCTTTCTTTTACATGTTATCCTAATCTAGAAGTCATCTACAATTTTATGAATTTTTACAAGAGATAATATCTAAAATATCATAAATTGGCTAAACTTGTCCAAAAATATGATATTTTGAACCATGGACACCAACACTAATGTCTAAAATGGCATTGGATCTCTAAATTAATAAGAAAGCCACACTCTAGATTTTTTTACACGGTGTGTGCATAGTAGCATGACAATGTATCATTAATCTAGCTAATGTACAGATATATTTGCAAGCGTTGAGGTAAAAAAAGAGTGGTGGGAGGCGGCATTCTTGCGAGGTAGGGTCTTGTCTTAAAAAATAATCTACTAAGGAGCCGTGTCTCACTACCACCTTTCAAAACTTGGCCATGTGTCTTCAGTCGGCCTTTGCCTCTCTTCTTTCTTGTGCTCTGGTGGCTTTTCTTCTTTGGGCCTTGCAGTTTGTGGTTGGATGTGGATCCCATGTCTTAGAGCCCTACGGGTGATCTCCAGATTTTTTCTTAATGACTCAATAGCCTCCTCTTCCTCAGGCTGAGTGGCGTCCAAGAGAGTGTGGAGGAAAGTTTGTTGTTGGGCTTTCAAAGTCACTTGTGCGGCCTCTATCTTGCTTTATACTAACACTCTGTTTCCTTTTGCAAGGGCTAGCCAGCGCGCTAAGTCTCTTACCCTTTCTTCACTCATGTCCACCCTTTCATCTAGTTTTTTCTTCAATTATTCCAAGCTTTTGTTGTGCAGGTAGGCTAATGCCCTTAGCCTCCTCTCTTGTTCCTGGATTTTGTTAAGATAACAAGCTCAACACATGCGGACATTAATGATGGAATGCCTTGTTAGATGGGTCCAACGTCTACACTTAGCATGTCGGTGGTCATTATGACTCTCACATGGCCACTGACTCATTACTTATTATATTCAGGTTGTTACACCTATTTACAGGTCGCATAGTTATAGCGCCAGTCGACTAATGTAGTCGATTATGCATTGTTTGACTTAGTAGGCCACTTTCCTTTATGTTGTATCTTATCTATACTTTGTGTACATTGTAAAGTGTGTGGAAGAAGAAGAAGAAACCAGCAAGAAAACGTTTTGGCCTCCATCTCTCTTCTTGTCTCTTGACTGAGATTCTCCTTGTGCATTCTGTGTGTGTTCGACGCAGCATCTTGAGCAAGTCCCCCCACTGTTAGAATATCAAGCTCTCATTATTCTCTTGTCAATATGTATGACCGACATTAGCTGCGTCCAGCTATATCAGCAAGTGTGGGACATTAAATAAGTCGGTGGTCTTAGACCCAGTGTGAATGGTCCTACAGACCTTAGTACTATTGTATACACTTATGCTATGTGTGTGGTCTATGAGATAATGGAAGAAGGAGAGAGCACTCAGCTCTTCACTCTTGTCTCTGTCTCTGAATCTTAACATGGTATTAGAGCACCCATGACTGGGCTCTGTGGAATGCATGTGGGAAGAAGACCTGAAGATTGACCTGCCAAGGTTGAAAAGAGAAGAAGGACTATCTGTCATTGTCTTTCTGAAGGTATACATTGGTTTATCAGGTCTTCATTTGGCTCAAGTATTGGTTGAGGATTGTCTAGCTCTTGTCTGGAGGTGCCATTGATCACACTAGAGAGGGCATTAATTAGTATGAAGATCAAATGCTGCTGATGTATACTCCTGGGCAGTCTGCGTGATTGCGCCAGTTGACATAATGGATCTCCATTGCTTCTTGTGAAGGCAATGATTAGTACTAAAGGCATCTACAACTTGGTTGTACTCTTTGGAAGGCACTTCATCACCATGGCATGCTGGTACATGAACATGAGCTCATCTAGGAGTTCTGAAAACTAATTACAAACCTAGAATAGAAGCGTAAACTGATGTATACAAAGTATACATAGCATATGCAACACATTGGCAAGAGCTTTGAGCTCCTTGGCATGCTCAAAAGGACCTATTGGAGCACATACATGCTATGTAAACATATGTATTGGATATTATGCTTGAAAACTGAAGGTTGTTTACAAAAATACTCAGTTTTGGGAGTATTTACTTGGCTAGAAACTGTCATTGAACAGGGCAGCATACACTAGAGTCCTCCTGAAGATTTGAAGCCATTTGATGAGCATTTTGAGCTCTACTGAAGTGAGGGTTCATTTAGGAAGCATATGTACTGAGGTTGATGCATTTGGGTTGCATTTTACTAATAAAATATTCAAATCTAAAATTTTATGACAGGCTCAAAACTGTCATAAAATTGTCATCATCATATAGTCATTGCCTTGAAGAAGTACATGCCTTTTGTTACCTACAGGGAGTTGTATGGTACGGGATATGACTGTTGAATGCTATAAGTATTGATATAAGCATTGAAAGCTCTTAAAAACTGAAGTCTAAATCTGGAAACAAATGTATTCACAGGGTATTGGCTGGTCATAAACAGTGAATGCATTATATGACATTGCCTCTTACAGATAGAGTATCTGCGGATGCTTGTTTGGTCATGTATTGACCTGTACACACAGTGGCATATGTATGAAGTGGTTTGAGGATCTCTTGGGATGAAATACATCTTGGTTGGATAGTTTATTGGCTATATACAATCTGTGAGTAGATTTATGTCACTTGTACTTGCTGGATATGCACTGTTTTGTACCCGTATGCTTATGACTGGACTGCCACATGTACCAGCTTATATTCTGGAGGGTTTGGAACATGTATGACATGTATACACATTGATTTTGGCCTTGAAATTACAGCTGGTTACTCACAGTTTACAGTTTTTAGAGTGTATGTATTTACCCTGGCAGTGAGGTTGCAGGAGTTTAAGCTGAAGCAACTCCATAGCATATGTATTGACTGTTATACTTATGAGCTAGACCACTGGTTTGTGGACTATTTTGAGCTATCATTGGGCTGAAATACCCTGGTTTTTTACTGCAATTAATTGCAAAAAACTATCATAAACAGTTGAGGATTGAACTTGGTCAGTCATACTTGTTGGCTTGCAGGAAGTCAAGCAGTGACTAAATAGTGTCTGGTACAATATGGCTAATGCAGAGAGGACTGACAATATAACCCAGATAGTGGGGGAAAAGCTTGACAGTAACAATTATGCCATATGTAAGTTCTGCATGGAGAACTTCTTAATAGGAAAAGGCTACTGGGAGTTAGTGACTGGAGCGAAAGCTGAACCTGAGCTCCCAGATCGACCTACGGCTGATCAGAGACGATTACACCAACTTGGACAGAAAGAGCTCGTAGAGTCTTGTACTGGCTCTCTTTATGTATCTCAGATGCCATGGTAATGCAGATAATGAACTGAATCTCTCCTAAGAATGCATGGGACATTTTGGTCAAGTACTATGGCACAACCACAAGTACCAGGAAGATACAGTTGAAGCAGAAGTTCAACAACATGGAGAGAAAGAGTAGATCTATATAGGATTATGTCACAGAGGTTAAGACCATTGAGGATCAGCTGGCATCTGTTGGTTCACAGGTTGAAGATGAAGACATGGTTGCTATGACTTTGAATGGCTTGGGACCTGAGTATAAGTCTTTTGACACTTCTGTGTTTGTGAGTGCTGAAATGCCTAATTTTAATGAGCTGGTTGCATTGCTTATCCATGAAGAGGTTAAGCTTGGCTTGGCTACAGGATCTAGTAGTTCTAAAAACAAGGATGCAGTTTTCTATTCCAATCACAGCGCGGCCGTGTCAACCGTGGTAGAGGCTATGGATCTGGAAGAGGAGGCCAGCAGAATGCATCCTATGGCAATAACAACCAGCAGGTATCGAATGCAAGAGGTGGTGGAAACTTTAGAGGCAGGGGGAGATCTAGCCCTAGAGGTAGAGGCTCCTGGCAACAGCAGCGTCCATCTGACAATCCGAACAAGGATAAGGATTGTCATTACTGCGGGAAGTATGGGCATATTGCCAAGGCCTACTAGAAGAAGTAGGGCAATCAGAAAGGCAAACAACATGGACATTTTGCTACGTCTAGTCAGGCAGATGATACTTCAGGAGATAGATTATTTGCCATGCATTATGTAAAAGACAGAGTTGCTAAAAAATGCATTGATGATGCACTTTGGTACATTGATTCAAGGGCATCGAAGCACGTGACCCCTCACAGTGATTGGTTCACTAATATGGTGGCTAAAAAAGATGGCTATGTATGTACAGGTGATGACACGCAGCATAGCATTGAACATAAAGGCAAAGTGCCTCTTGTGGTTCATGATGGCAGAAAGAAATTTTGCATGATGTATTGCATGTTCCTTCGATTACGAAGAACTTATTGTATGTCGGTCAGATGACGGCAAAGCAGAACTAGTAGGTTAGATCCAATAAGCATGGCTATTTTATTGAAGAGTTTGGCAATGGATGCAAGTTGATACTGGCGGTCACAAGAATGGCAGAATGTTTACTCTTGATGCTACATTGCCAGAGCTGAATTCAGCTATGTTTGCCCATGGTTCTGGCACTATCAGAGATTTGGAAATTTGGCACAAGAGAATGGGGCATGTGAACTTGCAAAGGCTACAAATTATACAGAAAAAATAGCTTGTTACAGGTTTACCCAAGTTTCAATATTCATATATTGGTCATATATGCGATGCTTGCCAGTTTGGTAAAGCAGTCAAGGTTGCCATTTGTTAGGCATGTAAGGCAGAGTACACGCCCATTGTAGTTAGTGCACTCTGATGTTTGGGGGCCAGCCCATAATGCATCCGTGGGAGGCTCGAAGTATTATGTGACATTCATTGATGATTATAGTCACTATACTTGGGTTTACATTCTGAAGACAAAGGATGAGGTGTTTGCTATTTTTCAGCAATTTAAAAAGTAGGTTGAAAAGGAATTTGACTGTTATATCTCTTGCTTGAGATCAGATAGCAGTGGGGAGTATGTGTCAAATGAGTTTGACAACATGGCTGAAAATGGCATACGCAGGCAGCTTACCTGCAGCTACACTCCTCAACAGAATAGGGTAGCTGAAAGAAAGAACGGGGTCTTGATGGAAGCTGCTCATGCCATGATGAATGAGAAGAAGATACCGCTCTATTATTGGACTGAGGCTATTATGACAGCCATGTATATCTTGAATCGGTGGACTCCCACTGCAGGTATTCATGAGATGACACCGTTTGAGAAGCTGTATGGCTATAAGCTGGATGTAAGTCACATGAAAGTCTTTGGCTGTCTTGCTTACGTGCATATTCCAGATGAAAAAAGGAAGAAGCTGAATCCAAAAGCGCATAAGTGTGTTTTCATTGGATATTCGCATGGGAAGAAGGCATACAAATGCTATGATTCCTCTACCAGGGAGACCTTGGTGAGCAGGGATGTTATTTTTGATGAGATGGGTTCTTGGTATGTATCACCGGCTACAGTGCCATCAGATATGCCTTCCACTCATGTATCTACAATTTGTTTTGTAGCAGAGCACTGCTATGACAGGACCTAATAGTCAGACAATATCCCCATGGACAAGGAGATTGAGGAGCTCACCATCCACTGACACCAGTATGTCAGTGAGGGGGAGATATGATGTCTTGGATAGCAAAGGAAAAGAGAAAGTTACTGAGGATGCATCTAGTATGATGACACCTAGTAGAATGACTTCTGGATATGAGTCTGTTGACACTTTAGACAGTGAACTTGGTATTCCAACTGTCTATACGCCTGGCGCAAGGCAGAGCAGGTACATTCTGCCTCATGAGAGAGGGGAATTGAGCAGTGCACCACAGCCTAGATGCTCACAGAGGGTCAGATACCCTGTTGACAGGTTGACATATAGTGGCTACACTGCAAAGCATTATGCTTACATGACAAAAGTGATGGAGATCAAAGAACTAGGTACATATGCTGAAGCAGTGGAAGATGAGAACTGGTGTGCAGCTATGGATGAAGAAATTAATGCCTTGGCTGAAAATAAGACATGGTATCTTGTGCCACTGCCTGAAGGAAAAAAGACCATTGGCTGCAAATGGGTCTACAAAATCAAATGCAAGTCGGATGGCAGTGTGGAAAGGTACAAAGCCAGGCTAGTTGCTAAGGGGTATGCCCAATAGTATGGACTTGATTATGAGGAAACATTCAGCCCTATTGCCAAGATGGCAACCATATGCACTATGATTGCTTTGGCTGCTGCTAGAGGATGGAAATTACAGCAGATGGACGTTAAGAATGCATTTCTTAACGGTGACTGAGCAGAGGATGTCCATATGGTTCAGCCAGAAGGGTATGTTCACCCTGATTTTCAGCATTATGTATGCAAGCTGAAAAAGGCATTGTACGGGCTCAAGCAGGCTCCGAGAGCTTGGCATGCTAGGATCATTATTCTCCTGTCAGTATGGATGACCGACATTAGCTGTGCCCAGCTGTATCAGCAAGTGTGGGACATTAAATAAGTCGGTGGTCTTAGACCTAGTGTGAATGGTCCTATGGACCTTAGTACTATTGTATACACTTATGTTATGTGTGTGGTCTATGAGATAATGGAAGAAGGAGAGAGCACTCAGCTCTTCACTCTTGTCTCTGTCTCTGAATCTTAACACCCACCATGCGATTCGTGACAGATTTCTCTTTCCAAGCGTTGTTGCTCTTCAATCTCCGAGGCCATCCTCTTTTCTAGATCTTCTAAGTGCTTTTGGCACCAACAGCTTCTCTCTTCTTCTTCTGCTGCTAGCTACTCCGTGGCATTTTGTATATTTTCATTTTCCTTTTGGAGGCCTTTATATAGCACTACCAACTCATCCTAATGGCATTGTAGGCTCATGAGGATGTGTGTTTCCACCGCAATGTAACGTTTCTACCTGTTCCCTTACAGGACACGTCTTAGCAGCCCATCAGAAAGAGGGTCTAGAAGGCTCCGCCTGGCACTCCCATGGAATGTTACGGGGTTTGCGATCTAGGTCTTTCCGAGTCTGCCACATAGCGAAAGTATTCCGGCCGTTCCCACTTAGGACCGACCTGAATCAGGGTTTCCCCTAATGGTCAATTTTCTAAAATGGCAACTAGCATCGAAGCCCAGGCGAACTACTTTACGCAAAACATCAAGGTCGAAGCGAATTCATACTGCACTTGGTTCAAGGAGAATGGGAAACGAGAGGGATGCAAAGCTTGACCTCTCTGTCCATAAGTCATAGTCCCATTCTATTCCCCTAAAACAGCATAAACCGGGATTCTAGAGCCTAAACTCTAGGTCAGAGTTCTTTCTATTCATTTCCCTCGAGAAGAGCTCCTTGTCGTTCATTTTGTTTGAGAAAAGTTCCCGGCCAACCAGGACCACCCATCCGTAGCACGGACCCATGGCCACATCAACCGCACTTTCCTCAGGGTTGCTTTAGTTGTCTAATTATCTACCACATTTAGTTAGACATGCATAAAACATCTTCCTTAATAAGCCAGTTAAGCACTAGTTCCTTTATGTAATCTTAGCACTTGACATAGGAAAACAATGCCAAACAAGTTCCCTTTCAATAGGTTATCTTACTTATCTTTGGAAAAATCCATAAAATCCAGCCCATAGGCTAATCCATAATCCGCTCGAAGGCAATCCATAATCCGCCCGAAGGCTATCCAGCAATCCACAGGGATTACTAATCCAAGAGTCCGCCCATAAACTAGTATGTGGGCCTCGAGATCCAGTCCCGAGTCGCGTTGGTCTCTTGTGCAGGGCCTGGAAGGCAAGGGATTTACAGCCAGGGCACCCAAGTATCCTCCTGCTCCAAGTAGCGCTCAACGGAGAGACCTCTCATGAAGGGTTCGGTCCACATTCCCGGCGCTGCTAACAACCCCCTTGGTTAGGGTCAGGCAAACAGTCGAGGGTAATTGATGCTGTCTCTCCCTTCAGGCCTTCAACCTGAAGCATTAATTATCTTTCCATCTTTAGTTCCTTGAGCAAACAATGCAAACAGTGCTCCTAAACTGTTATAAGCACAATCATTCTAGTGGTCGTTTATTTGGCCAAATGCTAAGGAGTGAATCCTTTTCTCTAATGCCTCTAGCATTCGATCCGGGATCAATTGCGACTTGGCAAGATCCCCAAGGGTTTGTTTGTTCACCCTTTTGTCCTTGGGTTAGGGCCATACCCTGTTAACCCAACTTAACCAACACCTTAGGTTTCATAAATCAACAGTAAATCTTGCCAACCATGTCACTCTAACTTGATTGATCCTTTGCTTCCAAGCAAATACATAACTTCCCTTAACTTGGCAACTTTCCCCAAGAAAGGTGATGTAACAGGATGACTACTCATTCTCTTGCAAGTTAAACTTGCACAAGAACCTGCCAACCTCATTCCAAGGAATGGCAAAACTCTCTTGTGATCAAACCACAAGGCCATGCGACATTGCAACTTGTTGCAACTCTTGATGAATGAATTTTTTTTGCATGACGAATATGCAACAAGCAACCCTTTCCTAGCTACAATGTAGTTAATGAAGTTCATGCAAAGCAAATATTATAGGACTAGTGTTGACTTATTCCATTTCCAAGCATCTTTTTCATGCAACTTGCAATGTCCACTGTTTCATTTTCATGCCGTGCAACGGACGTTAACAATTCCTTCCATGCAAGTCATAAATAAGAAAGTTATTGACTAAATGCAAGATACTCTTTTCCTTCACGGCCAATGTAATTAACAATTTCCTAGGCAATATGCGTTATAGACTTCCACTTTGAAAATGCATGACAAGGCAATTTGCGATTAAGTTCATAGGGCGAGTAAATGATAACTTTGGAGATGCAAATGATCCAATTGCATGATATGCACCAATCCCTATCCATTGTTTACAGAGATACTTTTGCAAATGTACTTTTTCACTCCTACGTGAATTAACGATAAGCATAAAAATGCATTTCCCCTATGGAATTAAATGTGTTTAAAGCCTTTCTTATACGTGGGACTAAATTCATAAAACCTAGACTTGTGGATCCGTAGTGATGTCCACGTGTAAGTTCGGGGAAGAACCTCCTGCAGGTGTGCCTTGCAACTTCTTGGGAGCCATCGTTGAAGACTTGAACTCCGCGGATTACCCTCGCTTCCATGCGTTCTCCAAACAGCCTCAAGATGTGCCTTCTCCCTCGTACAAAGGAGATTCCTTCACTGAAATGCAGATCTTTAAAAACACGGGAGCCTGTGGGATTGGGCCTTATGGGAAGGCTTGTGGGAATGGAGCTTTACAACCCCGGTTTTAAAATCGGAAAGGCATGTAGGAACAAGGCCCAAAGGCCTTATCCTTTAGAAGCTTCTTAAAGAAGCTTCTAAGAAGCTTCTGATCTTCTCAGAAAACGTGTGACTAAGGTAATGTTTGAAGGGAGGGAAAAAAAATCAGTGCTGATGTGGAAGAAAGGTAATGATTGAGGGGGTAATAAAAAAAAGGTGGAAAGATGACGACGAATGGGGGAAGATTGACTTGTTGTGGCAAATGTGGAGCCACGGGCGGTAGAAATGCTACGACGGTGGCTGCAGGCAAGAGGTGGCGGTAGAATAGCGTTGGCAGCGGCAGCAATCCCTCCTCTCCACGATCGTGCACAGCGCGGCAGTATCCTCCTCTTCCTTTCTTATCTCCTCTGGTCGTTAGCGCAACCTCTCCCTTATCCTCCCTCCCCTCAAGGCCTAAGGGGTGTTTATATAGGCCACGGGGGGAAGAGAGAAACTCCACCATGTGGTACCCCCCCATGCTTCCCTCCTCACCCATGTATCTCCACCTCTCTCACTTCATCTCACACTCCCTCTCCTCCAGCCATGCATCGGCTAGGGGAAAGGGATAATAATAAAAAATTTGCCTATTTTTTTAACCACTATCAATTTTTGCCCCTTCCAAAAAGGGTGTTTCCCAGCGGGTTTTTACGGTCTTTAACCCCAGGCTCGATTCCACAATGCGGAGGCCTCATTTTTGCACGTGTGGGGTATGGTTTAAGCTGTCAGTCATTGTTACAAAGGAAATTTGCTTCTTGTTGGTGGTTGATGGTTGAAATGGAATTCATATGGAACAATTTTTTTTTTCGATCTTATTTTCATCATGATTGAGGGCTGTGCACAAAAAAAATGCAGATCCATAATAATAAATAGTCTCAATTATTAAATTATGGCCCGAAAAGCGCCTTTTTAGTGTAAAAATGAAGGTTTTATTGGTTTTGGGTAGGGAAAAGAGATGCGCATGGGATAAAATTCTGAGAAAAAACATCTTTCAGTTGTCATAATCAATCACTAATCATAAATTAGAAAATAACCTATTTTTATGCATACATAAATAGAGAAAAATAGCTAAAAATGGAAAAAAATAGGATTTTCACGTTATGAAAATCTAGAAAATTATGATTCATGGTTGTGGCTGTATAAAAAGCCTGAGGCATGATGTTTGGCTTTGTTTATGTATCATAGTTCACATTTTTTCTATTTTATATGAAAAATACATACAAAATAATACCCTACACCTATGCAACGCAGCATAAACTAAATGTTAGAGGGAAAGGGTGAAGTTAAGAGATTAAGAGGGCTAAGAGGGTTTGATTTTTTGAAAACTTTGATTATGCATTCCATTTAGAATTGTGATAATTTAGTTTAAGGGACTAATAGCACGAGAAATTGGTGCTAGTCTCCATACATCGAAGCATACTTTTAGTGAAAATCATGAAAGGGTTGTTTTGTCCACATCACAAAATTCTGATTTGATAAATATTGTTTGTGCACTAGGATCATATGCACTATGCATGACGCATGGCATGGTATCAATCCTCGATTGCATAGCAATTGTCTTCCTAGGACATGACTTATACTTTGAGTGGAAAGGAGCCTTTGATGTAGGTCAGTTGTATGCTTTCCTTGGGACTATTTGGTAAGGGTCTATATATTCATGGATCGTGCAAAACAAGAAAAGAGTGGAGTTTGTGATTTATGTCTTATATGTTGGAGCGACGCATCTTGGGGCCAATCCCCGAGGTATAGAAGAGTCGCAGTGGAGCTGCAACAATCAGTCGAGGGTAGCTTCTTGATATTTGTGTGACGAGGCACTATGCCTACATGTTATGGGATCTCCCTCTGAGGAGAAGGGAAAGTAAACGTTGGACTATATATTAGCTACAAATGCATAATTAAGTCTATCTAGTATACATCGGTTATAGATACTCCTAGCCCGTGAGGCCATGTGGTGGGGTTGTCTGTTTTGTGCATGAGGTCCAGCTAGTGCCATAGCCACTGTCGGCTTATTTTAGGTCCCATCACTGGTGCATTTTCTGGGAGCCGCCAACAAGTGGTGGCTCTGAATCTAGGGTTTCTAGGGACTAAATAGTTGGTTTATGTCCTCTGACAAGAACGGTCAAGCGGAAATACAAAAAGCAGAATGTGCTGAGAGGGCTAGACGGCGGTTGGAGACTGTAAGACATTATTCTCCTTAAAGAAGTAGCTCACTATGCATAAGCGGCAGTGGTTCTAAAAACCTAAGTGTCATAAGTAGCCCTTTGAGTGCAAGTGGAAGTCTTAGCACTTCCCCTCTTCCACTCAATCAACCCACTTCAAGTGGGGGTGTAGTTTTGCTTACACAAACTCCTGTTGTCAATTAAATTGTAGCCATGGCACAACCCATTGCAACTGCAGCAGGGACATCGAATTTACCAGCATTAGGAGCATCTTTGTCCATTTTCCATAGGTTAGCAGAAGAAGATGGAGAACTCCATATTAAGGACTTTCAAATGCTCATGTTCAACTATCGAATCCAAGATGAAGGACACCTAATGATGCTCTTCAATATGACATTAAAAGGAAGGGCAATAGTACGGTATCACGGTCTAGAGGCCGGAACCATAACTACTGTTAAAGATACAGGATCTAGAGCATGACAAAGGTGGTAGCTATGGATGATGGAAGATAAAGACACAACTCATGTTGACATGACAATGTAGACAACTGTTACACAAGTGAATTAGGTTTCAAGATTGAGACTCGAACTCATAAACACAATCTTGTGTATGGACAACAATGACACAGAAACTTGACATAAGAGACAAGTACTATTGCATTATCATCATATGAAAGTGATAGTTCAAGTACATCATTATATAGAGTTCTTTGGTAGCACTTAACATCCACTGTGCATATGGGATTTTGTCTCTCTTCCTACAATGGACTACATCTTCCTAGCCTAGCTGTCCTATACAAAGGGACTAGAGTAGGTGTGATTGCAAGTATCTCAACACCCCTCCTCAATCACAACCAAAAGTACAAAGTGTGTAGAGGCTTTAGTAAAAGCAACACCTGAAAAGTGTGGGCACACCATAAACATGGCAAAACACCAGAGGCTGTCGCAGAAAAGGCTAAGTGTAGGTACCACAAACATGATGGACATCCAGAGGCTATAGCAAGGGCCTTACAAAGTGTACAGAGGCTGTACTACAAGGATAACTGAGGAGTTTTACAATTTTATGTTTGAGACATTAGGACTAGGAAACACAAAACTAAAAAAGTCTATCTGAATAGAAGGACTGATAAGGTTTGTCCTTCTCCCGGTGGTCTTCTTCTTCTTCTTCCTTTGCTCCATTTTCTTCTTCTTCTTGGACTGTAACTAGATATGCCTTTTGGGACCTCTCTCTTGCATGGCAGAACTTCTCGGTGTGTCCAGTCCTTTTGCAGAAGTCACAGAAGAGCTGATCCTTCTTGCCTTTGTACCTATTGCCAACATATAATGCATACTCATCTCTAGAGGTACTTGGTTTTTCCTTAGTTTTTAGCTTCTTTTCCTCTTTTAACAGTGATACCTGGATATCAACAAGTTCAAGATTTGGCATGTTGATTAAGGTTGTTGATACATTATTATATTCAGGAGACAAACTCTTAAGTAGGACACCAATGCAAACATCTTCTTCCATTTTAATGTTGATTCTTGCAAGTTGGATTAGAAGTCCTTCCATCTAATTTAGACGTGTGGCAAGTGATGTGCTGGACTTCATTTCAAGCCTGAAAAACTCAATCAGGAGACCATACTTTGATGATTTAGACTGTGCACCGAACAAGGTGTCAAGTCTCTTCCATGTATCCTGTGAGGTCTCATAGTTATCCACATGGTGGATATAGCTGTCGTCTAGCTCTAGTTTGATAATGGCTTGGGCTTTTTCATCATTCTTTTGCCAAGTAGCTGCAAGGTCCGCATCCCAAGGTTTCTTCTCTTTGCCATTTGTGATGGCCCAGAGACCCTTCTTCATCAAGATGAGCTTGATGCGGGTTTGCCAGGTGTAAAACCCAACTCCCTTGAACCGAGCTGTCAGTGAGTCTTTTCCCATGCTGGAGAGCTGGAGCAGCAGCAAATCAGTTCCAAGATTCTCAAATTTTACAAGTGAAAGAGCAGATTACGATGTGTCAAGAGACACAAGTAATGGTAGTGTGAAAACACACTATGTCTGACTTGATGTTTAGCTTGAATCTTCCTGTTCGGATCTTCGATCCTTGGTCGATCTTTCTAGGTCCTTCCCCTCCTTGATTTGATGCTGAGGCAGTAGATCAGAGTGGCATTGGGTTGCTCCAAGTGGCACGAGAGAGAAAATGATGAGATTTTTGAGCTTTGATGAAAATGGCTATGGCTGACAGTTTAGGGTTTCAGACAGGGGCCTCATTTTTTTCTTTGTGTGGGCTATACACTTGATCATCTGGTGGAGCAGCAGGCGTGCAGGATGACGAAACAAAACAGGCGCAGTTAGGACAGATTTCGTCGATTTTAACAATGTTGGGGGCAGAGGTGGCTAATTTCAATGGCTATTATGTTGGGCTGCTGTCGGCTTAACTAGAGGAAGAGGTATTTAGAAGGAATCATCAGTAGATATGCTTTGTATTGAGAGATCCAATGACTCCAGGTGAGCTCGGTCCTATTGGCTATGGAGGACACCCAAAGCAGAAGTTGAGAAGATTGACAATGTTGAGCTCCAAGTGTTCAATGCTTAGGTGTGAGGTGCTAGGAAGGAGCTTTGGAAGTAGAGGAACATTTTCTCAGAAGGAATTGCAGTGAGATATGACTTGTGGAGAGAGTTCCAAGAGCTTGAAGCAGGCAGGGTGCAGGCTGGCTATGGCTGCCAAGGAGGGTCAAGTAGAGATGGAGGTGAGAAATGGAACCATGAGCTAGACTCGAGTTGACCTAAGGTTAAGATGAGCTGAGAGAGAGTAGAGGAGAGCTAAGCCATGCTCAGCTGAGCTCTGATACCATGTTAAAGATGCGGGATCTAGAGCATGACAAAGGTGGTAGCTATGGAGGATGGAAGATAAAGACACAACTCATGTTGACATGACAATGTAGACAACTGTTACACAAGTGAATTAGGTTTCAAGATTGAGACTTGAACTCATAAACACAATCTTGTGTATGGACAACAATGGCACAGACACTTGACATAAGAGACAAGTACTATTGCATTATCATCATATGAAAGTGATAGTTCAAGTACATCATTATATAGAGTTCTTTGGTAGCACTTAACATCCACTGTGCATATGGGATTTTGTCTCTCTTCCTAGAATGGACTACATCTTCCTAGCCTAGCTGTCCCATACAAAGGGACTAGAGTAGGTGTGATTGCAAGTATCTCAACAACTACCACTGACCAATTCGTCACAACCTTCCATAGAGAGTTCACTCCTAAGAGGGGTGGATAGTATTGGTTGCGTGTCTTGAATGTAACATGCTAAGAGCCAAATGAGAATGTCCAAGCCTATGCCAAGAAGCTGAAGAAAGTTCTTTGCAAACTTAATGCTTATATCCCCATTCCACCAGCTGCACAATTGCAATATTTCCTACATGGATTAGATTTCAATATCTAGGTGCAGCTCAATAGTGTCTCCTTGGCCGACATTGACATTGTTATCACCCAAGAAGGAGTAGAGTCGCACTTGCAAGTGGCTTATGCAGCAAGGATAAATTGGAATGGTAATAATTTGGCACTGACCAACGGGAGTCAAGGGGACCCCATGTCAAATGTGAATGGAAGAGGAAGTATTATGTCGAATCTGCCTATGTTACCAACTCCTCCCAATAGTATGACTATGCCTATGGCTAGTCAGACAAGCCCACTAAGTGGTGGAGGCCAAACAATAAATCCGAATATTGTCCTAGTAGGTCAACAACCAATTCCTAATCAAGTGGTTAGGTCGATGGGATGACAAATAGACGATCGCGGCTATGAGTGGAGTGCCTCTAATGTCCTTGCCAAAGTTAAGGACATGATGAAGCACTACACCGATATGATTTCTGAACAATATAGACAAATAGCTGTGGATGTCAATTTTCTTAAAAAGCAGCAGAATTTGATAAGGAGTCGATGCCCTGAAGAGGGTGCCCCCTCAAGATTTAGCTGTAAGTGGTGTGGTGGCCAATATTTCCTTAGGAATTGTCCGAATGTCAAATGTGATATTTGTGGGAAGTCTGGCCACTTAGTTGCTACCTGTTGGAGTAAGATTAGTTCTCTCCAACAAGGGAGTAAACAGCAAGGTCCAGTTAACCATCGTGCACAAGGGAATAATATCCAGCAAGATGAGGGACCAATACAAATACTGCAACGAGGAAAGGCTATTGTAGAGGAGTTGCATCATGGCAGTGAAGTCAGGCTTATTGAGGCTGTATGTGTCAATGACGCTAAAACTTCTAACCTATGAGTCGTAACAAGATGTCAAAAGATTAAAGAGGGTGATAAAGAAATTGGAAAACGTGTCGAGGGAAACCCTAAGCAAGATGCTAGGGGAAAGCAAGTTTTGAATCCTGATATGGAAGGTGGACCTCTAAGGCCTGTTGATAGTAAATTTGATCCCGAGAAGGATAAAGGATTGCCAAGAAAGAAGGAAAAAGTTAACAAAGAGGCACTAAAGCCGATCCAAAAACCAAAGGAGAGAATGGTTTGGCGCAAGAAGAGAACTTTGGCTAGCTACCACGACTTTGATCTAGCAAGTTCTCTTTAAGAAGTTAAACCAAACTTGAACCTCTTGCAATCGATTAAACTTTCTCCAAGAGTACGCAAGGAATTCAAGAAAATCCTACGTATTGGGTATATCGTAGAACCTTTGGGCATTGCAGCGCAAGTGGGATAAGATTGGTTCAATCATGCTGAAAAGCATTGCCCTAGGATTCTAGCATACGTGGATGGAATATTAGTAGAGCATGCTATCGTGGACACTGGATCCTCCGTCAATATCATGAGTTCAGACTTGATGGAGAGGCTAGGTCTCGAAATTCAAAAAGATAGCTCCTCACTTCTTAGGATAGCTGATGATAGTCTAAGACAACCAGAAGTTGCATCACTAAAGTCCACGTTACAGTTGTGAGTATGGAATGCTATCTAGACTTTAGGGTGATAAGGTTTGTAGGACATCCTAGCTATCGAGTTTTGCTAGGTAGGCCATGGATCTTACGAACAGACTACCAAGTCGATACACCCATTGGTCGAGTGATTCTAGGTAGAGGTGCCAATCGTGTAATAGTGGATGCTTACCCTAAGTCACCTCAGAGTGAGAGGGCTCCTTTATCCTCTACCAAACTAGAAACAGTAGAAGATCCATATCTGGAAGTGAGATGTCATCGAGCAATGGATCTAAACTATAGAGGACATTTATCAGATAACATTGAATGAGATGATAGAGCCTCAAGATTGAATAAGAGATATAGACATAATTGATTTCGACCTTGGTACACCTAATGATTGGCGGCCAATTAAATTAGGTTCCATGCTCAGTTGGAAAGAGAGAGAGGACTATGTGTCCATGATTCAAGAGTTCGATGACATCTTCGCTTGGAGCTATGACGGAACTTAGGGGCATTCCCCCCTGTGTCTAGATGTGCATTCTATTCTTGTAAAGGAAGGAACCCAACCTGTACATCAGAAAGTAAGGCGTATGCCTTTTAAACTAAGGGACATGTTGTTTGAGGAGCTACAGAAGTTGCGAAAAGCGGGGAAGTGTAGATTTTAGAGAGCTAAATAAGCAAAGAATCAAGGACTACTACATATTGCCCTTTATTAACCAAATTTTGGATCAATTAGTAGGTAGGGAAGTATATTTGTTCATGGATTGCTTTGTGCGGTACAATCAAATGGAAATTGCTGAGCAAGACAAGCTTAAAATGACATTTATTACTATCTTTGGTACCTTTGCGTACCATGTGATGGTATTTGGTTTATGTAATGCATTGGTTCATGGCAAAGAACAGCCAACAAGGCCTTTGGTGACATCTCCCCAAAGGAGTTGAAAGTATTCATTGATGACTTGGGGGCAACCACCACAAGAGAAAGGTAGTTGATAATTTTGCAAAAGTGTTTTGAGTATTGCAGACAATTTTGCATAGCTCTTAACCCACAGAAGTGTGTCTTTGGAGTCCCTTATGGGCTATTGTCAGCCCATATGGTTAGTTCAGCAGGGATTCTGACTGACCTTGAAAAGATCAAGGTCATAGTTGCCATGAGTCCACCACGTACTCCAAAGGAAGTACATAGCTTTCTGTCATCAGTAGGGTATTGTTGAAGGTGTATCAATGCCTTGGTAGAAAGAACGTTTCCATTGACGAACCTATTGTCCTTCAATTATCAGTTTACATGGAGTGATGCTTGCAAAGTATCTTTTGACGATGTGAAGGAGGAGCTTGCCAAAGCACCTATTTTAAAAGCACCTAAGAGGGTCAAAATGTTCTATATATTTTCAACAGCCACCATGTATAGTATCAGCTGCCTGCTGCTTATCCCAAAATTGGGAGAAAATGTGGCACCATCCAATAGCAAAGTGCTAGTCGGTAGTTGGGCATATCAAAAATTAACTATACCTATATGGAGAAGTTGTGCCTTGCGATGGTATTTGCAACCAAAAAGTTCAGGCACTACATTCTCTATGAGAAGGTGGTTTTCTATACGAAGGCAGAAGGGCTTCGATTGTTGCTGAACAAGTTACAGCCATCGGATCGTTTAGCAAAGTGGTTAATCACTTTGTAGGAGTTTGATTACGAGATCAAGAGCAAGCCACTGAGGCTATAGGGCATTGTAGAATGTCTTGTGGATTTCGAAGAGCCCAAAGAGGTCATGGTTGAAGGAAGTGACATGGAAACTTTGTTCAAGATTGATACGGCATCTATTCCCTCTTGGTATGCTGATATAACATACTATTTATCTATGGGAGAGACTCCAGCTACTTTATCCAAATCCAAGAAGAGGAAAATTAAAACAACAGGCATTGAAATTTTCTTTGATTGTAGGAACACTATATCGACAAGGTGCTGATGATATCTATCGCCGATGTGTGATGCCTAATGAGGTTCCATTTATCTTGGAGGAGTGCCATGACTCCACTTGTGGAGGACACTTTGCTGGGCGGTTGATGGCATAGAAGGCTTTAAGAGCTGAATATTGGTGGTCGTCCATCTTCCAAGATTCATTTGAGTATGTTAAGAGATGTGATACATGTCAAAGACATGATAGTAGAGAGAATAGAAAGCATCCACTTACGCCTATTATGGCTATTCTTCCATTTGAGAAGTGAGGCATCGACTTTGTGGGTCCTATTACCCCATCATCTACTACTCAGAAGAGATACATTATAGTAGCCACTGATTACTTCACAAAGTGGTCAGAAGCACGGGCGACAAGGTAGGACAATGCAAAAGAGACTGCCAGTTTCCTACTAGAGCATATTATTTGCCGTTTTGGTCCACCAAAGGAAATAGTATTGGAGTGTGAACCCATTTTTTGGATAAGGTGATTAAAAGTCTGACTGAAACTTGGAAAATTAAGCATAATAAGACTACCCCCTATAATTTGCAAGCAAATGGACAAGTCAAAAGTACCAACAAGTAGCTTGTGGGTATCCTATCTAAGAAAGTCTCTGAAAAGAAACGGGATTGGGATACAAAATTATATGTGGTAGTTTGGGCGTATATTGGGCGTATAACACAACGTTTAAACGAACCACTGGCTACACCCCATTTAAATTAGAGGAGTGTGTCTTGCCCTTGGAAATTGAGTTGCCAACCATAAGATTCGTAATCAATCATTGTTTGGGTGATAAAGATGCCTTATTCGAGTGGTTTACGACTATATCCCACTTGGATGAGCTTAAATTACAGAGTCTATTGCACCAGGAGGTAGCTAAGCATCGGATGAAGCGGTTGCATGATCTAAAAGCAAAGAAATATACCTTTAAGAAATGACAATTTGTTCTATACTAGGATGCGTGTAGGGAGCTATTTTCAGGAAAGCTAGAACCTAGATGGGATGGCCCTTACAAGATAGTTAGGATAGGTAAAAATAAGTTCACGGCTTTATTAGCTGATCTACAGGGAGTGGAATTTAAAAATAAGGTTAATCTTAATAAGATTAAACCTTATTATTTTTGAGTATGCTAATGTGCTAAATGCATTACAGGTCCATGCTGGGGTTGATTTGAGACCTATAGGAGAT
The DNA here is from genome assembly GCF_053477565.2 of Lygodium microphyllum. Classification (NCBI taxonomy): domain Eukaryota; kingdom Viridiplantae; phylum Streptophyta; class Polypodiopsida; order Schizaeales; family Lygodiaceae; genus Lygodium; species Lygodium microphyllum. Next base: position 139,335,857 of record NC_141137.1, on the reverse strand, counting down.
CTTAAACTAGTTGATGGGGCGGTTAATTCCTTATCTGGAGCACCCATATCTAGAGCAAAGGTATCATCAGGGGAAACTTATCTGGTGGAGCAAAGGGTACAAAGTGATTGAGCAAGAAAACGGTACCTTTGTGTGGGAGATTAAAGTCTTCTGCCATCACTATTTACAAATCCTGACAAGCATCCCTGTTGAGTTTAATGAAGAAGGTGGGATGGAGCCATCAGTCCATCCTCTAAATATGTTGAATTTTGATTATCATAATTATGAATAGGGAAGTTCTTAATGGTTGGCTATGTAAACCCATTGTGGACGTACACATTATACTTTGATGGAGCATCCAAGGGCCCTAATAAAAAAGAGAGTGTTCGAGTAGTTATTCGAGATCCCCGATGTAGAGTTATAATGAAATTAGCTATTTATCTCGGGGTAGGATTCACTAACAATATGGCAGAGCATAAAGCCTTGATTAAGAGACTAAATATTGCCAAGAAAGGTGGTATTCGGTGGTTGCTAGTAAAAGGGGATTCCCAGCTGATCGTAAATCAATTAAAATGGACATACATGGTTCGGAATCCTATCCTTCATATGTATCATCGAACCACTATGACGCTACTTGATGAATTCGAGAGCGTCTCTCTTCAGCTAATCCCATGTTATTGGAATCAGTTTGCGGATTCCTTATCAAATTTTTCTTATGAGGAGGACCTCTTCTTCAACTGTGGTCCTAGTCCGGATGTTGTCATTGATAATGAGATAAGACCTGGTCGCTTGTGGGGGGTGTTATCAAATCATATGTTATATGGTAGGCGATGGTTGATATGGGTAATCCGAAGAGTAGCCGAGACCCATCTACCACTACTATCTTGGACCCATAGGCTGGTCAGACGACATGTTATGCGTACGCCTCTTGCTATATATGCAGGAAGGATGGGTCACAACTTGATGCATTTAGTTTAGACCTGAAAGCTCTATTTTCCCCCTTGGAATAGAGCGTATTTTCGTATATCTGCCTTCTTCCAAGGAGGGATCTATATGAGCTAGTTTGCTTGATTTCTTTAGGCCAAGAGGGCCAATTGCTTTAAGGTTTTAATGTCTGATTTCTTTAGGCAAAGAGGGCCAGTTAGTTTTACAGTGAAATGTGCTATTTCTTTAGCCCAAGAGGGCCAGTTAGTTTTGTAGTGAAATGTGCTATTTCACCATACAGGTTGACGAAGTCGCTGGAGGGAGCCTTTACTGCGAAAAAGCTTCTTGTGGCCATTCCAAATGGTTTCGTTCCCTTTGCAAGTCTTTTTCCCTTAAGCAAATAATGATACACGTGTATGTAAGGGTGCTTTCTTTCTGTTTGTTGGGGACCATCAATCAAGGCATGAAGTCCCAGGTTTAGGTTCTGTATGTCTGGGGGGGAGGTCTGAGAAGTCATTGCCTCCTACAAAGGCATTGTCAAGCACTGAAAATGCATGTTTTAGATGGGAGTTCTAGTGACCCTGTTTTGCTGACTTGCTATGCGGCTATTCTAGGAGGTCTTGTTAGTGTGGGGTAGTTAGAGAAGCCTACTAAGAATAACCAAAAGAAAAAACCCTATATATCCAAAAGAAATTTTATGAAATACAGAGGTGTGTAAAAAGGGGTTCTAACCCCCATAAAAATAGAGAAGCAAGAAAAATCTTTGAGCAGTTGTTCATTGCCTTGCGAAGGCCTGGTAGGTTCCTAGGGATGAGACAAGACCCGGTGCTGATGCCTTGTCTTCCTAGGGGTGGCAACTAGCTAAAAAAGCAAAGTAAATAAAAGAAGGTTGGAGTGAAAATAAAAGTGAGTGTTAGAAAAGGATTTAGTGTCGCCTTATGCGGGCTTGATAGGTTCTTGGATATGAAGATAGGACCTAAGACCGATGCCTTGTTCTGCTTAGGTCACTATGCTCAGCTCCCTCCTTTTTACACGCTCATGTATGGACAATCAGAAGCTAAAAGGAAAATGTGCTACAAGACACCATTTATTGATCAGGCTATAGGAGTCCTTGCCTAGTCGGAGCTCCTCGTTGAGTTGACCTTAGTTAGGTAGGTAGTTCAAACCACTACTTCGGATTACCTCTCTGATAGTTCTTTTTAGCTTGGCGGTATTGGAACAGTCGGTTAGTGACTCGCTTTGGGATTTCTCTCAGATTATGCTAGGCCTATTCCTTGTGGATTTCATGCCTTGGTTTTGTCAAGGGGTAGGGTGAGAGCTGTGATGTATTTTGTTGTGTATCTATTTTGTATCAGCTTGATGCTCTTTGTGGTTGTATGTACGTGTAGATTTGTTCATGGGATTCGACAGGTTGAGTCACCCTATCCCATGGTTGCCAATGACAGATGATTTTTGACACCGAGAAGTGCTTAAAAATAGCCAAAAATTTTGAATTTCAGGGAAAAAATAGACTTTGTCAAAGGCGGCAGCTGCAGTTAGTATGATGTTAAGTGACAAAGCCCCAAAAGTGCTTTAAAGACCCACTGAGCGACAGTTGAAGAATTTTCATAATTTTTTCGACTGTCCTATGAGACTCTCGGAGATGCCCGACAGTGGGGGACCTTGAGATGGATGCCCAGGAATTTTCAGAACACGAATCAGAGACTAGACGATCTAATGGGGGTGCCCGAGGCCAAAGATAAAAGAGAACTAATGTGAAAAGGACTTTGGGGGGGCCCCTTGGGGTCTCCCACCCCCCAAATTCTCACGCAATGGTGGGGGGCATCTTTTTTGTTGGGGGAAAAGAAAATGGAGATGGCAGTAGAAAAACGGCACAAAAATGGAGGAGGGGAGGCATAGGCCATCTCCCACCTCAATATACCCATACAAACCGATTAGATCATGCTAATGCTGGTTCTCCACACTCCCTATCACCACCCTCCCCTTCGGAAATGGCTGCCTAGATGGCCTGATCAAAAACCAGTATTTCTCTCTCCTCCCTCTCTCTCTTCCAAGCAGTGGTTCATGTGGGAAGAATCAAGAAGAAGAGGGACTGAAGGATGCTTGTCTGACATGGATCGAATTGCTCCAAGATCAAGAGGAGGCTGAGGGAAGGTGGTTAGCACAAAAGAATGATTTCCGGATGGTCCATTGGCAGTCCGTATCAATTCTTAAAAAACCCGCAACACGCAAATAAACGGTATGTCTCATTTTTACAAAGGAAATTTGATTCTTGTTGGTGATTGATGGTTGAAATGGAGTTCATATGAAACAAAAAAAAAAATTGGATCTTGTTTTCATTATGATTGAGGAATGTGCATTAAAAAAATATAGATCCATAATAGTAAATAGTCACAATAATTAAATTATGGCCCGAAAAGCACATTTTTAGTGTAAAAATGAAGGTTTTATTGGTTTCGGGTGGAAAAAAGAGATCCGCATGGGATAAAATTCTGAGACAAAACATCTTTCAACTGTCATAATCAATCGTTAATCATAAATTAGAAAATAAATTATTTTTATGGATAAATAAATAGAGAAAAGTAGCTAAAAATGAAAAAAAAAAAGATTTATGTGTTATAAAAATCTAGAATATTATGATTCGTGGTTGTGGCTGTATAAAAAAGCTGAGGCATGAAGTTTGGCTTCAGTTCGGCTTTGTTTATGTGACATAGTTCATGTTTTTTCAGTTTTATAAAAAAAATACATACAAAATAATACCCTACACCTATGCAATGCAGCATAACCTAAACGTTAGAGGGAAAGGGTGAGGTTAAGAGATTAAGAGGGTTGAGAGGGTTTGAATTTTTGAAACATTTGATTGTGCATTCCATTTAGAATTGCGATAATTCAGTTTAAGGGTCTAGTAGCACAAGAAATCGGTGCTAGTCTCCATACATTGAAGCATACATTTAGTGAAAATCATGAAAGGGCTATTTTGTCCACATCACAAAATGCTAATTTGATAAATATTGTTTGTGCACTAAGATCATATGCACTATGCATGATGCATGACATGGTATCAGTCTTGGATTGCATAGCAATTGTCTTCCTAGGACATGACTTATACGCTGAGTGGAAAGGAGCCTTTGTTGTAGGTCAGTTGTATGCTTTCCTTGGGACTGTTTGGTAAGGGTCTATATATTCTTGGATCATGCAAAACAAGAAAAGAGTGGAGTTTGTGATTTATGTCTTATATATTGGAGCGACGCATCTTGGGGCCACTGCCCAAGGTGTAGGAGAGTAGCAGTGGAGCCGTGGCAATCAGCTGAGGGGAGTTTCCTGATGTTTGTGTGACGAGGCACTATGCCTACATGTTATGGAATCTCCCTCTGAGGAGAAGAGAAGGTAAACATTGGACTACATATAAGCTACAAACGCATAATTAAGTCTATCTAGTGTACATCAGTGTATTATAGACACTCCTGGCCTGTGAGGTCGTGTGGTGGGGTTGTCTGTTTTGTGCATGAGGCCCAGCTAGTGCCATAGCCAGCGCCGGTCCATTTTAGGTCCCATCAGGAGCCTTTTTCTTTGATTTCTTGGCCCCTCCTTGGCTAGATTGTGCTTGATGCTCTCCTTCTTTCTCACTCACTGTTCTTTTCCTAGAGTTCTTCTATTCTTGGCATAGGGGTGACCTATATAGCATTTCGCTAACTTCTTAATCTTCTCGTGTTTCCCCCAACGCTTCTTTGATGAGGGCTATCAAGACCCCTCTGAACCCAATCGTGGAGCCCTTTGACGATGAATTTGTGCTGTGTGGGTCCTCCATCGGTGGCCAATGCTTTCTCTAATGTGTCTATCATCTTTCTCATTAAGCTATTTAGGTTTTCCTCATCAAAATACTTGGCAGTGATGCTCTCCAGCATTGGCACATTGATTCTGCTCATTAATGCATTGTATCTTTGGCTGGAGAATAAGGTGTGCACCATTTTTGCCTGTATTTGGACTTCGAGGTCAGGGATGTGAGCTAGACAATTTTTAGGGTCTTCTTCTACTGGTGGGTTCATTCAGTTTTCTTAAGTCTGAGTGAGTTCCTTGTTATTTGCAGATAATCCTCAATTTATTGTCACTTTCTGTGTGTATGTGTGTGCTTTTTTTGTACACTGCGAAATCAGGATTTCAGCTGTTCTTGAGGTGCACTTCCTGTGTAAAAAGAGAATGTGGGGTGTAATGCAGAATGGTAAATGTAGCTTCAACACTCCCATTTATGTTCTTGGCATGATAGGGCTTTAAGCTTGGTTGGTTGGCCGCTCTTACTGGTCTCTAGGGTTTGTGATGTGTTTTACCACTCAATCATGGTCCAGCTTAGGGTCTATGGTTCAGTTTAATGCTCTTAGCAGCGTGGATAGTGGCTGGCATTGCTTCTAGGTTTGCGACTCGCCGGTTCTCTCCTTTCTTTTTCAGAAAGGTGTTTTTTTTGTCTGTATTGCTCTCAAGGGTTCATTCGTTGGCTATGGTCCAAGTCAGTTAGGGTCTATAGATGTCAAATCTACCCTGGTCCAAACTGCAATGTCCAAGTGTCAGATTCGGCCCGTCCAAGTGACCTAGGACTAAATAATATCAAGGCCAAATTTGAGGGCCGAATATCCAAAGGAGATTGATAGTCACATGCCAAGGTGGGCCGAATGGCCGATCATTAGAATCGATCAGGCCAAATATGGTGGTCCGAGTGGTTAGGGATTGAGTGGGCCAAGCGGCCGAGGGCCGATTTTGGGTCTCAGCCCAAAGTGGCCATCGGAATTAGGGAATGTCTTAATTCTAGGAATCGAATGTCCAAGTGTCCGATTCTAGGAATCAGACCCTTGTCGACCGTGTCTTATTCCACCGGCACGTAAACATCGATAACAAAAAATTGATTCGTGGCAACTATTTTGGCCATAGCCAGAAGAAAGGTTCTCTAGAATCCAAGGGTAGATACATAGGAAGGTTTCTACATACCCAATCTAAGTGGAAAACTCCTGAAAGCACCGATTGATTCGCCGGAAGCTCGAAGTCTCACTCTCACTCTTAAGCTCTCCTCTCTCTCTCTCTCTCTCTCTCTCTCTCTCTCTCTCTCTCTCTCTCTCTCTCTCTCTCTCTCTCTCTCTCTCTCTCTCTCTCTCTCTCTCTCTCTCTCTCTCTCTCTCTCTCTCTCTCTCTCTCTCTCTCTCTCTCTCTCTCTCTCTCTCTCTCTCTCTCTCTCTCTCTCTCTCTCTTTGTACTGCAAAACTAAAAATGAGCCTTCCAATCCCCTTCATCGGGTCTTAAGTCCTTGTCTTAATACCCTATGTGCTACTACATTAATGCTCACTCCTTGTCAATGGATTGCAAGACTCCCATTTTTTTCCAATTTTGCCATGATTTGGTCTATTCAATGAATCCTCCTACTTGTCTACTCAAAAAAACTGAAATAATTACTTGTTTTGAAGATTAAAAAGCCCAAATTGATGAAACCCTTACTTTATCACTCAATTTTAGGTATCCAAGTGCTCAACCGTTTGTCCCGACAACAGAACCAAAATGTAATGGAAGCTCATGCTCAACCACCAAGACCCACGGAGTGCTTATTCTTTCAAGTGTTTCAAGTGAGCACAAATGGCTATCTCTCACCTATCCCACGTGCCTTCGATCCTACGGGGGTGTAGTGAGCTTACCTTGATGCTCAAACGGGTAGCCTCCTCCCTCAACCAACCTTGTAGCTCCACGATTCTAGATGCAATCTCAAGCAACCTCAAGCATCCACCTTCAAGCTCCATCCTCCATAGCCACGCACAAGATAAGAGAAGAGAAGAAAGAAAAAAAAAAGAGAAGATGATGGAGACCTTCTTCTTCTCGATCCCTTACCCTCACACACTCACTCCCTCACACTCTCAAATCCCTCTCTCAAGCACACACAAGCAAGAAAAAAGGAGAGAAGAGGAGATCACGTTTGCCACATACTAAAGAATGAGCTTCTCATTCACTTTTTTGAGTTTATATACAAAACCCTAAACCCTTTTGGGCGGACGTCCCCTTTTTTACATGGCGGGTGGTGGCCTAGGCCCTCTTTCATATTGTCCTCCTATCTTCTTAGCTTCCTTTCTACTACCCTCTACCCTTACAATTTGCATAGGAGGGAGCTTGGCGCTCTTTTACAAAAGTTTTAGGGGCTCCTTGCACTTAAAAATGTGCTTTTGCCTTTAACTTAGCTTTTGAGGCTGCCCTTGTGCTTTCAGCCGTTTCCCTTCCTACTTCTTTTGTTGTGTCTGATTTCCTTCTGGGCCGCCTCTTTCAGCTCCCAATTTGCACTTTTTCCACTTTTTATTGTGCTCAAGTTAACACAATGACTCAACATCTTTGGTGAACCTGACGTAAAGGCTAGGATGAAGAGTCAGATATGGATACTAGTATGGATGCAGGTATGGATGTAAATGCACATATGATTTCTAGGCAATGTCTACTACATGTTATGGATTACATTATATAGGTGTTTGATCTTAGGTCTATAGATGAAGTATTTGGGAAGAAACTTGTGAATATCTCTCAAAAGCTTGTTGTAGTGTAAAGATTCTATGGATGACATTAAGCTTTCTACACAACAAGCAGTGGATTCCAATATATAGATGTTTGAGCTTGGGTATGTAGATTACAAATTTGAAAGAAACCTTGTGAATGTATGCATGAGGCTTGTTGCAGAGTATAATTATCACCAACGGATGAAATAGCAAGAGGAAGAACAAAGGAGGAGGGAAGAGAAAGAAGTAAGAAGACATACAAAAGAGGTATATCAGACGTGGAAAGAGGAGGAATTAAGGATGCAAATGCAACTAGATCCTAGGGGCTCCACCTATAATAAGTCATCTATATAACATGTATTCAAAGGATATTAAGAAATATCATTTCTTTACATGCTATAAGGCCTCAAAATGACTCATTTTACTTTACTAAACGTATGATTTTTTTGCAAATTTTAGTTTAAAAATCCATTTTAAAAATATAGTCATGTAAATTTTGCTAAATATGATACCCTTTCTTTTGAGCTCATGTTGTATCTTGCATGTTCTATAAGGTGGACCCCCGTGGGAACTTATAGAAGAAGCACATGATTTTGCCTAGGTTTCCTTACTAGCCTTGCTACGAATGTTTCTAATGAGTCTACTACTACTGAGGATTTAAGAACTTTTGTATTGAATGCCTATGTTGAAAATACTAAGGCTATGATTATCCCTATAGAGAATGCTTATGTAGTGAGCTTCCATACTGATGATGTCTCTATTGATACTAGTGGTGTTTTAAGTCACCATTCATATGATGTTTCTATAGATACTATTGATGCTTTGAGTCTCCATGTTGATGCTACCTTATAAGAGCCAAAAGTGGATGATAAGGACAATGAAAATGTAAAATTTCTAAGTGTTTTTGAGGAAGCCTTTGAGGATCATGTACTATTGGATACAAAAAATAAAAAAGAGTTTAGAAATACTATTGATGCATTGACTAGCCAATCTATAGATGCCTTGGAAGAGCATGTAGTGGAGGAATCATCCATTGCATATGCAAACTTTCTTACTGCATATGAAGAGGCATATGCCACTCTTGTTTTACTTGATGCAGGGACTTAGAGGGATATTGATGGCTTTCTTGATGCACATGATTTGTAGGAAATAGTTCTAGTAGTCTATGAGATAGTTCATGAACTAGAGACTATGGAGTAGAGGATGATGGATGTGATGCTACATAGGTTGAGCCTATTTATATGCTTTTTTCAATTCTTTGATAGGAAATGCAGAGATGTTTTAATATTTGGCATTCTTTGATGTTTCTAGTGATGGGCAGAGTTTGTTGGATGCGAGTAATGCTCAAAATATGTTAGATGTGGATCAAAAAGACGATAGAAGTAGCCTCCAAACTAATGGATTGAGAAAAAAAATAGGCATGTTGCTATGTCTTTATTAATGGGCACATTTTGAGTATGTATATGGAGGTTTAAAAGCCTCAAGTGTATGAGTCACCATCGGGCCTATGATCCTAGAGGGGGTGCTTGGTGTGGTGCTAGAGTTGTACAAAGGATTATCGTTTTGATCCATAATCCTAGTGGATGCTTGCTTTTGTGCATACTTAGCAAAGCACTTACTATTTGGGTGTTTAACCCAGTTGGATGCACATGTGGCACATTCGAAGGATATGTAGATTCAAAGGGGGTACATGTGGTGCAGATTATCATCCTCCATGTGAAAGCTCTAGATGTAGTAGGCATTAGGACAATTTCGAGATGATGTGGGTAGTGCAACAATGTTAGTAGAAGAGAGGGGTCTAATAAGACTTTTAGTCATAGGGAGTAATATATGCATAGTGGATATGCTTGTGGATGAAGAAGAATTCACTGGCCACTGGTTGCTTGGACATGCATTAGAATATTCAACCTTATGCTTGTGTGGAGCTGAGAGAGTGGAGGAGAAAGAAACACTTAGTTTACTAAGCTTTAGCTGAATGCAAGCTAGCTTTGATTTTATAGTTGGCCTTGGATAACATGTGGAGGAGACAATGCCTTGACAACTACTCTAAGAAGATGTTCTTTTAGGGCATACATTTGAGTCTCATGAAAAAGAGGCTATTATTGACCAAAAAGCGAGGAGGAGAGCTTTATGGGGGGTCTTTCATGGCTTGTGAAGGCAAAGTGACAGGGACAGATCCTCTTCTTCTTCTGCATACCTTGCTAACAATTTGGCTTGACAAATAGAGGAGGAAGCCTTGAGAGCTATGTTGTAGTGGAAGAAAGCATGAAATAAGCAAACACAAGTTAGAAGGGAAAAAAGAGTAGAGAAATTCGAGGGGGATAAGTCATGCAAGGTGTTCTAGGACTTGATGGCTTAGAAGGTTATTCCCTTATTTGTCTTTGTCTTACGTCTTGGAGAAAATAAGGAGGGAGAGTGGCAACTAGAGAGGCATCAACATAGGATCAAAGGGCACATAAAATCACATTCCCTATAACATTCTAGCACTGTAGTGTCTTTTAGAGGGGAGAGAACCATACTATGAGTCAACATGAAGACTTTGGTGGAAAAATCATGAGCTAGAAGTCAAATTGGGTGTTGCTTATAGTGTTTCAGTTGATGTTGGGGGAACCTTTGCTACTACAGGAGTTGCAAGAGTTGGTGGCTTAGCCTTTGTCACCTCCCCATGGTCACCTTAGTTAGTAGACTGTGAGCAATTTTGACCTCATCTTGATTGATGAAAAATATATCAAGTCAAAGCTGGAGAAGTGGCTTGCTATCCATGCATGCAAGACTTCCATGGTGGACACAATCGTGATCTGATGCAAGGAAAGGAGGGCATAATTTCCTTGTAGATCAAAGAGCAATTAGTGTTCCTTTGCTCATTTTTTTGAAGCCATGATAATGCAAGCATTAATGGTGCAAGGAGACTTCATGTGATTGAAATCCCTAATACTATCTTGATGCCTAATGCTTGGAGCCATTGGTTGCCTGCATACCAAAGGACATTGTGACATGACTTGAGATGCTTACATGTTACGGGTTACATGACCATGTCTAAAAAACATTAAGCTAAGAAATGTATTTCTTCGCACAACACATGCCTCATTATATGGTCTAGAGCAACTATCTACTCTTTCGAGAGAACATGAAGGAGGTAGTTCGTATCAAGGTGGAGTCCTAGAAAACCTCACTAGTTGACTTGAACGCTATCTCGAAACTCTTATATGGAGATTCTAATAGCGCTCCAACCTCTTGTCCATTGGCAAGATATATTCACTCTTGTGAGGATGAGTAGAAATGGATGCATATTCTTGTACCCTGGAATTGCCATTCATAAAAGAATTGGAATACTAGTTAGTTTATGAATGCTTGAGTTAGAAAGATACACAAGATATTGCAATTCTTACAATCAACCCTCAAGTATAGCCAATTTCAATATCACTCTTTATGATGGCCCTTGACTCAATAGTGGCACTCTTCTAAGGGCTATCTAACCCCAAGGAACACCCACACATTGTGCAAGATGTTGAGGGCATGCTTCATAATTGTGTAAAAACTAACTTGATTGTATTCAACAAGTTATTAAATAGCCCACTTGATAGTGGAAAATCCTACACCAAGTGCTATTTGATTTCAATAACAACATCTTTGCTTCATTCATTAAGGAACAAGGTATATATACTGAGGAAGCAAGTGACTTTAAGGATAACCAATCGCTCAGGATAATGATGATTCTAACTCCAATTTGGTCAACTATGACACATATGGTTGTACCATTGGGTAAATTTGCATGGATCCCAAACCCTCTCAAATTGAGAGATTTCTCATTTATATTGGTGTCACACAACTAAACTTGGAGTTGAAATGGATTGGATGCATTAAGATCTTGGATTATAAATGAATGGGGTAGCACCAATCTTGAAGTGTTTACAATCAAAGATGACCTAGCAAAAGTTTTGTAGAATACCACCACACTAATTTTTGACATTGATATTGATGGAAGCAATGACTTTGGCTTGGAAATTCCCCACTGGAAACTTCCCAACTAGCTAAATTCACCAAGTCCAAGACAAATTCTAGTCTACTTGAGGTGAAAACACCTTAAAAAATACTCCTAGTGGCAAGTAAGAAACTCAAAGTTAGAAGAAACCTCAAGATCTCCCATTAAGGTTCAAGAAGTTTAAAAAGGGTAATCAGGTAGTCATCTTGCTGGGCGCAAATCATGAAGGCACATCTAACAAACCCATTGAGGGATGGAAAAAGGGCAAAGAAGTAAACATTGTAGCATCTAGGGAATCTCTTGAGCCTTTTTACATTGCTAAGGATCTCAATTAAAAATATGAGAAACAACTACCTAACTTGTTGATGGAATATTGAGACATCTTTGATTGGAATTATTGTGACCCTAAGGGTATTCCATTGCAAGTTCTCACCAACATGATTTTGCTTAAGGATGATGCCAAGTCCATCAAGCAATGACTTTATGTAATGAATCATCAATATGCTGATTGTTCATAAAGAGTTTGACAAGTTAGTAAAAGCAAGATTCATCAACGAAATCAAGTATATAGCCTTGGTATCATCAAATACCATGATACTAAGGAAGAATAAAAAAATTCATGTATATAAGCTAAATGCTGCAACCAAGAGAGATCACTATTTTCTATCATACACACTAATCATATGATCAAATGTCTTACAACTTCTTAGATGGGTTTTTCAAGATATAATCGGATGTAGATCCACCCAAACTAAAGACCAAAGACTACCTTTGCCACCAACTGGGGCATATTTTTTCCTATTGTCATGCTTTTTGGGCTAACTAATGCACCAATAATGGGCAGAACATCTCACCTAGTCTTTGAAAGATGCAAGTAATATAAACTTTTCTTGAATCCCCTTAAGTGTTAGTTTTGGGTTAAGCATAGTATAATCTTAGGCCATGTTTTGTCCAAAAAAGGGATTGAAACTAACATCAGTAAAATTAATGTATCATGAATCTCTCTCTACCCACCAATCCAAAGGGGATATAGTCCTTTCTTGGCCAAACCTGCGATATTTCGACTTTATTCTCAATCTTCCCAGCTTCTCGCAAATTGGACTTGAAGAATTTTAAACCATTAAAGAGAGGAAGTCTCAAGCAAAATAGTCTCAATATGGTAACACGACCCTTTCTCCAGTTGATAGGGACTATAGCCATCCTTTATGGAAGTTACCACGCGAAAGTGAATCACAAGCCATAGGTCAAAATTGATCAAACACATTTAAAACTTTGAAAATCAAAAAAGTCTCAAAGCTTTAAGCATTAAAGCTTAAAAATATTATGAAGAAAAAGAAGAAGAAGAGGAAAACGATAACAACAGTCCCCCCCTTTGTTTTTTTAAATGGTGCCTTATGCTCCCAAAATTGGAGTCTCTGATTGCTACAGAAAAATCTTGAATTCTCCTCATGTACTATAGCAGATAACTCCAACAATCTCCCCCTCTTCTCAGTTTTTTGAGAGGATTAGATTGAAGCAAGATCATCTGATAGCCACGCAAATCAATCATGACATCTCTGCCAGCCTCTGTGGACCTCAAAGATCAAATTGCTAGCATCGGATTGCATCTTGAAAGCTTCTAGATTGCTGATTCGCCAAGATACCCTCCATAAAGAGCTCTTCTTCTTGGCCACCTACCTTCTTCTTCAATTTAGCTATAAATATGAGGAATAAGGAGTTGTTGGAAAGGGCAGTCTGAGTAAGAAAGGAGAGGCCCTTCTCAGGATTATAGAGTAAGAGGAAGTGGGGCAAGAGAAGCACAAGGACAGGGATTCTCGTCACGAAGACAATGAGGATACTCCATGAGCTCTTGGAATTGAATACTCCATCCTTTCTACCCTACTTCCTTGTGGAATCAAGACTCTTCTCGATTTTTCCTAAGTTTCTAGTGATTGCCAACCCCCATCAATCCAATTGTGACAACCCGAAGCTCCCTTGCCAAAAATCCTCTCTATAACCTTGCGATTAAAGACTGTGGCCCTAAAAAAGAAAGTCGTGAAGGTCACGGAGGTAAGAGCTGCCAATAACATTGCGGACACGATTGCTACAAACAAGATGATGAGTATTGGGATTACAAACAAAGTTGCCAATACCATCAACCAAGCACTCGTCTCATGGATCCCCAAGTACTATATTTTGATACTAAAGGCAGCTGAATTGGCAACAAAAGTTGTATTCATAAAATAGGATTTTAATCATTTTCTACATATAATCTTTTAAAGAAATGCTTAACTCCAAATTCCAAGGGGTAACTTGGGTTTGTACAAGATGATTCTAAACGAGTACAAGAAAGGTACCGTGTCCCTAAAAGACTTAATATTTTTTATTTGTATTGATCTAACAAAATCTCCAATGGATAATCACGGACACTAATTCTTGATATATAAAGAACCTTGAGATGGAGTTTTCACAAATACTTTTCATAATTAAACAAACCAATATTTTTTAAAATTGCGGGCAAGGATCCACAAAACTCCAAGGGAGTTATTCTCAAGAATAGAATTGTTGTTTAGTCCAAATCCCGAGGAAGGGGAAATCCGAAAAGACTATTGAAAGGTATTTCCACTTATGCTAAGTTTAGTTCAAACTAGATCCAAGGGAGTTATTCTCAAGAATAGAATTGGTGTTTAGTCCAAACTAGATCCAAGGGAGTTATTCTCAAGAATAGAATTGTTATTTAGTCCAAACTAGATCCCGAGGAAGGGGAAATGCGAAAAGACTATTGAAAGGTATTTCCACTTATGCTAAGTTTTTCCTTGATGTTATTATTTTTGAAAAGAAAATATATGACTTGGAAATAATTTTTTTAAATGTATAATGCATTCAAATTAAGATGTTTGTGATTGCAAGTTAGATACTAATCTTTCCTAAAATCATCAAGCTAAGAGATGGATGACCGAGTACAAATCACCGACTAAGGTAGTATTCCGGTGAGTACAGAATGCCGATTGAGGTAGTGTTCTTGATGGCGCTAGATCTTCCCAAGGCCAGTGGGAATAAAACCTAATCCAGGGTGTTTTCTCTTTTTTTGTTTTGTGTTAGTGAGTATAGACCAATCATGATGCGAAAGGTCTTATTGTAGGAAACTCTAGTCGGCAAGAGGAGGTGAGGATACTAGGGGGGACTCTGATCATAAACTCCTTGGGCTCTTACAAACTACCAACTACCCTTTGAATTTCAGACAATATCATGGAAGTTCCAATACTCTCTCGAGGGAAGCGGGAGAATGGACCTTGACGACGGATTCAAACCTATGGTTGAGTGGTCTCGATAAGCCAAGAGCTTTTCCTAAGAAGGAATAGAATATCAAAAATCCTAACTCGCATCACTTTAGAACCATGGGTAGTAGAAGGGGTCAAAGTGCCATACTTCCCTTCGTTTCCCATTCTCTTTGAACCTAGCGCAACATAAGCCCGTTTCAGTCAGCAATTTCTATAAGGGATGGAATCTCAAACCACTAACACTAGTCAACCCTTAGAAGTTGATTTGACCAAAAAGACTTAGGGTGATCCTCGTGGAAGTGACTAGAACTTTCACTGTGGGGTAGACTCAAGCAAGCCTAGTAAGCAAACTCTGAGGGTTTTCATCAAAATCCTGGACGGTGCTTTCTATGACATCTCTTGATAGGCTACAAAGAATGTACCGCCAAGTAAAGCTTCAACGGGCATGTTACAGTTGGTATTAGAGCGCACATTGATATAGGACACTATGCAAGTAAATAAAACTAGTTATAATTACAACATAAAATATCTTTCCCTTAAGTAGTGAAAATCTTCTCTTGTTGATATATGTTCTTGATTTCTGGCAGAAAGGTAGACCTTGGGAATGATTCTTGATTTTCCAAGTTATTTTTATGTCAACAATGCACTCTAGTTTTAGCTAGAGAAACCAGATGATGCAAATATTACATTAGATATACAATCCTTCACCCTTATATTATGAAAGACGATGGATGTTAAGCAGAGGGTATTGTTACATTGACACAAACCATCTTGCTTACCTCCAGAATAATTTAAAGAGGCTAAGGTGGATGGAAACCCTTAAGGTTGCCAAGATTTATCTATTCTATGAGGCCACAGTAAACTCAAACATGTTCACTAGAGGGCGACATGTCAAATTCAACCGGTACATCTATGAGGAGGTTACAAAGGTTATACCGGCTAATCGAGTCATGGTTGTAGGATGCTCCAATTGCCACAACTACAAAAAAGATGGATTACCTAATCTTTCCCTAAAATATAGATTTCTAGATATCCATTCTCAAAATCCTAATTACTATGCAATGGATGTATCGCAATGCCATGCCTAGATTGTGGTAGAAAAGCCTTTTCCAAGAATAATATGAACTTTCAAACTACTCAAATAATGTATTTCCTTCCTATTGACGTAAAGAATTATTTTTGTTCATCTCTTTGTCTCTTGTGATAATTAGGAATAGCCAAAGATATTATCCCTATGAATTTTATTTTTCTGATAAAAATTGAAACTCTCTTTTGGAGTGTAAGTCCTGGCCAAGTAGTACATAATTTAATTCCTAAATTAATCAGGTAGATTAGGAAAATAAACATCTTTTTTAAAAATATGTTTGGAGAGAAAATTGATCATAAAAATTGCATACTTCTCTAGAATGCCACCCCGAATCTCAATATTATAGAAGCTTAAGAGAAAAAAATTATTCTCAAGAAGTACAAGCCACCGGAGTTTGATGGTAAAGGGAGGGACATTCCAACTGAAGCAGAAATATGGATAGAATCTATGGAAGACTATTTCACTACTGTAGGGACTACACGGTCGAATCAAGCCATGATCGCCAAACTAAAACTCATAGAAGACGCCTATCTTTGGTGGAAATAGTGGTGCAAGGACCAAAGAATGTCCAAAAGAACTATCACTTGGGACAAGATTAAGGACGATGTGCATGGGAGATATCTTCCACCCACAAATCAAGCCTAGAAGATGAATGAGTTCTTCAACCTAAAGCACTTAAACCTAAGCCTAGAAGCTTACTACTCCAAATTTGTAACACTTCTTAAATATGCACCTACGATGGATGTTTCATGGCAAGTATTCACATTTTGCAATGGTCTAAATTTTCCCTTGAATATGCATCTTGAATCAATAAGACCATCGGATCTACATGATTTATTGATTTGAGTAGCTCCAATAGTTTAGGAGATCAAGAAATGCAAAAATTTGGAATAGAAATAGTCAGAATAAGAGCAACTTCCAAGGTTATGCAAAAAGAGCCCAAGGGCAGTACCAACCAAACAGGATGAAGAAAGCCAAATAAAATGCAATGGAAAAATTTATACCCACAGGAAGGAGCAATAAGACTCCAAGGTGCTTCTATTGCAAGGAACTAGGACATTTCAAGAGACAGTGCCTAAAGCTTGATCAAGGTTAGATTCACAGGCAAAGCCAAGATGCCAGGGGGAAGGTTGCTAAAATAAACCTAAAGGAGGTCAATAATGATAAAGATTCTACAATGGAATCTGATATGAAAAGAACCACAGTACACACCACTCTCATTAAGAAGGGTCCAAATCGCCAATTCTCAGTAATGCAAACACCAAAAAATTATCAAGGTAAACCCTTTTGAATTTTAATTGATTGTGGAAATACCCACTCTTTCGTATCACCAAAATGTATCAAAAGGCTAGGCATAAACACTATATATTAAGCTCAACACAAAAAGAAAGTGAAAAAGTGCAAGCTAAGTCAAAGGCAGAAGCGCATTCTTAAATGCAAGGCACCCCTAAAACTTTTTGTAAAAGAGCACCAGGATCCCTCCTGTGCAAATTGTAAAGGTAGATGGCCAATAGAAAGGAAGATAGAAAGAAGATAGAAGGACAATGGGAAAGAAGGCCTAGGCCACAGCCATGTAAAAAGGGGATAAGGGGATGACTGCCCAAAAGGGTTTTAGGATTTTGTATATAAAGTTGAAAAGTGAATGAAGAGCTCATTCTTTGGTGTGTGGCAAAGTGGACTCTTCTTATTCTCTCCTTCTCTTCTCTTTGCTTGTTAGTGAGTGCTAGAGGGAGGAAGTGAGAGTGAGTGAGGGAGTGAGTGTGTGAGGGTGAGGGATCTTGGAGGTGAAGCTCTCGATTGTCTCTTCTCTTCTTCTTCTCTTCTCTTATCTTCTCTCATCTTGCACATGGCTATGGAGGATGGAGCTTAGAGGAAGAGGCTTGAGGATGCTTGAGCTTCCATTAAGAATCATGGAGCTATCGGAGTGCTTGAGGGAGGAGACTACTCATTGGGGCATCAAAGGTAAGCTCACTACACCCTGCTAAGATGGAAGGCGCGTAGGCTATGTGAGAGATAGCTATAGGTGCTCACTTGAAATGCTTGAAACAATAAGCAGCCAATTAGTCTTGGCGATTGAGTTTGAGCTCACCTCTACATTATAGTTCTATTGTCAGGACAAGCGATTCAAGCTTGAGCACTTCGCACCTCAAATGGAGCATCGAAGTAAGGGTTTTATCCCCAAAATGAAGCTTGAGTTAGATAGGAGATATTGGGTTTTAATCTGTGCTACAAGTAAGTATTTTTGGTTTTTGATGATTAGTTGAGTGAAAGAAATCATTTTAGTACTTTGCTTTTGATTTTTGTTATGTTTAGAGTAGATTAGGGTTGAGAAATTGAAGTGGAAAGCTTAGGGTTTGCTACTGAAAAACAAGCCCAAATAGGTTACAAAGAGGGAAAAAATGGAAAAAAAGAGTTCTTAGATGTATTGGAGTGGCAAGGGGGGTGATTCGGAGGATTAAGGTTGTGCCCAACAAGGGTTTAAGACCCCTGTCTAGAAGAAGATCTTATGCTGAGTGATATCTAATGGCACTGCAGCCTGTAAATGCATACCAAGGTGCCATCTCATCAAAGATAGCATCTATGCTAACTAGTGTCTCCTGATTAGAGGGATCATATTATTTATATGCCTTCTTCTCCTGCAAATAACCAATAAAGACACACTTATGTGCTTTCGGATCTAGCTTCTTCCTCTTCTCATCAAGGATGTGCACATAAGCAAGACGCCCAAATACTTTGATTTGACTAATATCACGTTTGAAACCATACAGCTTCTCAAACGGTGTCATATCATGAATACTTGCGATGGGAGTCGTGTTCAAGATATACATGGCTATCATAACATCCTCAACCCAATAATAGAGCAGCATCTTCTTTTCATTCATCATTGCACGTGCAGCTTCCATTAAGACTATGTTCTTCCGTTCAGCTACCCCATTCTGGTGTGGAGTGTAGCTACATGTAAGCTACCTATGTATGCCATTTTCAACCAAAAAACTATCAAATGCATTCGACACATACTCCCCACCACTATCAAATATCAAACAAGAGATATAGCAATCAAATTCCTTTTCAACCTTTTGCTTAAATTGTTGAAAAAGAGCAAACACCTCATCCTTTGTTTTTAGTATATAAACCCAAGTATAGCAACTAAAGTTATCAATGAATGTCACATAACACCTAGAGCCTCCCATAGATGCATTATGGACTAGCTTCCACACATCAGATTGAACCAACTACAATGGTCGCTTACTATTTCTTACATGCTTGAAAAATGGCAGCCTTGACTGTTTACCAAACTGACAAGCATCACAAACATGATCAATATCCGTGTAAGCAAACTGAGGTAGACCTGTAAGCTAGACCTGTAACAAGCTAATTTTTTTGCATCATTTAGAGGTGCTGAAGACTAACATGTCCCAATCTTTTATGCCATATTTCTAAATCTCTAACCATGCCAGAGCCATGGGTAAACATAGCTGATTTCAGTTGTGGCAAAGTGACATCAAGAGTAAACGTCCTGCCATTCCTATGACCACGAGCAATCAATTTGCAACCATTAACAAACTCCTCAATGAAGCAACCATGCTTATTAAAATTAACTTACAAATTTTGCTTAGTCATCTAACCCACTATAATAGATTTTTAGTAATTTACGGGACATGCAATACATCATGTAAGTTCTTCTTGCCATCATGGATTACCAAAGGCACCTTGCCTTTATGTTCAATGTTGTGATGCATGTCATCCCTTGTGCATACATAGCCATTCCTCTCAAGAACCATGTCAATAAACTAGTCACCA